>NC_140007.1:44284838-44564838 GCF_964263955.1 Coregonus lavaretus
TGGTGATCTAGGCTTGTGTGCGGCTGCTCGGCCATGGAAATACATTTCATGAAGCTCCCGACGAACAGTTATTGTGCTGATGTTGCTTCCAGATGCAGTTCGGAACTGAGTGTTGCAACCGAGGACTGACGATTTTTACGCGTTACGCGCTTCAGCACTCGGCGGTCCCGTTTTGTGAGCTTGTGTGGCCTACCACTTTGCGGCTAAGCTGTTGTTGCTCCTAGACGTTTCCACTTCACAATAACAGCACTTACAGTTGACCAGGGCAGCTCTAGCAGGGCAGGAATTTGACGAACTGACTTGTTGGAAAGGTGGCATCCTATGACGGTGCCACATTGAAAGTCACTGAGCTCTTCAGTAAGGCCATTCTACTGCCAATGTTTGTCTATGGAGATTGCATGGCTGTGTGCTTGATTTTATAAACCTGTCAGCAACGGGTGTGGCTGAAATAGCTGAATCCACTAATTTGAAGGGGTGTCTACATACTTTTGTATATATAGTTTATATTTATATTTGTGGTTCCTGGAATGCTTGTAGTGTGTACGATTATGATGAAAATTCTGTGCAACTTCTGGCGTACGTTTACTGTGAACACTTATTCGCTTTAAGTTACAGTAGGCAAGTAGGCTACTGTGGCTAATTGGTCATCATGTAGCTAATTGATCGTAATATAGGCTTTTCAGTGGCCTACCATAAAAACAATGGAGAAAATGCATCCCAGAACATTTTAACATGGAAATAGCTGTACTATCATTCAGCCTACAGTAGCAGCCAATGTGTGTGTCACGCCCTGGCCTTGAGAGCCCGGTTTTCTTAGGTTGGTTTGGTCAGGGTGTGAATTTCTATGTATAGATTCTAGGTTTTCTGTATCTATGTTGGCCGGGTGTGGTTCCCAATCAGAGGCAGCTGTCGATCGTTGTCTCTGATTGGGGATCATACTTAGGTAGCCATTTTGCCTACCTATGTTGTGGGATCTTGACTCTAGTTTGGCTTGTTTATGTGTAGCCATTGTGAGCTTCACGTTACGTTGCTTTTGTTGTCATGTGTTTACTTTGTTAATAAACATGTATGCATTCCACGCTGCACCTTGGTCAAATCCTGTACTCAACGAATGTGACAAAAGATCCCACCACCAACGGACCAAGCAGCGTGGCCAGGAAAAGCAAGAAATGGGAGGAGATACTGGAAAGGAAAAGGATCATGGACGTGGGAAGAGATCCAGGATGGTATGGATCGCCTTCCTTGGGAGCAAACAGAGGCAGCGAGGGAGAAAAGACGGCGACTCCAAAATGCGAAACGACGAAGGAGACCCGAGAGGCAACCCCAAGAAAAAAAAATTGGGGGGCACACGGGGTGGTCGACGAAGCAGCAGGAGGCCATTAAAGGGCTGACTGTAGAGGAGGAGGCCGCTATTTTAGAGGTCCTCCAAGACCTGCGGATCAGCAGTTTGAGAGAGGAGGCCACCACATTACGGGGGCTGATAGCGAGGATAGAGCAGGAGAGCTCCCTTCAAAAGGAGGCGCTGCAGGAGGCCCTTAGGGAGAAGGAATTAGTGGATGCACGGAGAGAGGAGCTGGCCAGGCAACAGAAGGAGCGTGTGGTCATTGAGGAACCAGGTTATGCAGAGATACGCACTGTGTCGCCAGTGCGCCTTCACAGCCCAGTGCGTCCTGTGCCAGCGCCCCGCACGTGCCGTGCGAAAGTGGGCATCCAGCCAGGACGGGTTGTGCCAGCTTTACACGCCAGACCTCCATTACGCCTCCACAGTCCCGTACCTGCTCCCCGCACCAAACCAGTGGTGCGTTTCGCCAGCCCGGTACGCCCCGTGCCTGCTCCTCGCACCAAACCAGTGGTGCGTGTCTCCAGTCCGGCACAGCCCATGCCTGCTCCTCGCACCAGACCAGTGGTGCGTGTTCCCAGCCCGGTGCGGGCCATGCCTGTTCCTCGCACCAGACCAGTGGTGCGTGTCCCCAGCCCGGTACGGCTGGTGCCAGAGCAGTCCGCTCCACCGGTGCCCAGTCCAGCTCCGGTCAGCTGCTCCACTCCAGTGCCAGAGCAGTCCGCTCCACCGGTGCCCAGTCCAGCTCCGGTCAGCTGCTCCACTCCGGTGCCAGAGCAGTCCGCTCCACCGGGGTCCAGTCCAGCTCCGGTCAGCTGCTCCACTCCAGTGCCAGAGCAGTCCGTTCCACTGGTGCCCAGTCCAGCTCTGGTCAGCTGTTCCAGTCCAGAGCCAGAGCAGTCCGCTCCACCGGGGTCCAGTTCAGCTCCGGTCAGCTGCTCCACTCCGGTGCCAGAGCAGTCCGCTCCACCGGTGTTCAGTTCAGCTCCGGTCAGCGGCTCCACTCCAGAACCAGACGTCAACCCCTCTCCAGGGTCGGGGTCTCCCACACCAGGGTCCAGACAGGGCTTGGTGCATCGCGGGGGGATTGCCAGTCCAGGCCCAGATGTCAGCTCCTCTCCAGGGTCGGGGCCTCCCACACCAGGGTCCAGACAGGGCTTGGTGCATCGTGGGAGGACTGAGAGGGGAAGCATCGCACCGAGGTCCAGACCGGACCAGGGATGCAACGGGGAGGCAGTAAGCCGCCACCGAGGCTGAATGCCCACCCGGACCCTCCCCTAATGAGTCAGGTTGGTGCGGCTGGAGTACGCACCTTTGGGGGGGGTACTGTCACGCCCTGGCCTTGAGAGCCCGGATTTCTTTGGTTGGTTTTGTCAGGGTGTGAATTTCTATGTATAGATTCTATGTTTTCTATATCTATGTTGGCTGGATGTGGTTCCCAATCAGAGGCAGCTGTCGATCGTTGTCTCTGATTGGGGATCATACTTAGGTAGCCATTTTGCCTACCTATGTTGTGGGATCTTGACTCTTGTTTTGCTTGTTTGTGTGTAGCCATTGTGAGCTTCACGTGACGTTGCTTTTGTTGTTTTTGTCGTGTGTTAACTGAGTTAATAAACATGTATGCATTCCATGCTGCACCTTGGTCCAATCCTGTACTCAAGGTACGTGACAGTGTGGTGTTCAATGTAGGCCTACATTCCATGAGACTTTTGAAAAAAACATTCAGGGCTTGACATTAACCTGTTTATCCACTTGTCCTTCAGACAAGGAGGTGACTGAAAATGTTGTGTTGTTTGATGCAAGAAACCACTTTACAAAATAAAATTAATTATTATTCCCATACCATCATTACAGAGAATCAGACAAATTATGCTACCCTCTGCCTAGTGGCTACTTAGCTTAGCTGTCTCAAAATACAACACTGCCCCTTTAAGACAGAAAAAATCTCTTTACCTGATGGCTAGAAATGCACACGTTTTGTGCTCTTGTAGGAAGCAATCACTCCCCCATTACTGACTAGAAATTAGCTATAACTGGGCTAATAACTCACTTACTAGCAAAGAATATGAACAAAAGGTGCACACATGGCTACATGCAGCTCTTGCTTTGATCTCAAAACAAGCACATCTACTTGCAAACACTCATGCTGTAAACACAGTCCAGTTCAAAGTGAATGGCACAGATCCATATATGGCAATGGTCTATCTGCATATATGGATACTGCAGCTCTGATTGGTTATGGCGCACCGGTCTGTGTAGAGTAGGGGCCTGAGTCGTGCCTGTCAATGCAATAGAATCCTACTCCAATGCGACCCCACAGGGCCAAAGCTATTGCTCACCAACGACTATGAATTTAAATACCGTGGTCAAGGGTTATGTTCTTTCTGTCACAAGAGCTGTTCCACTTTCCCCTGGAATACATGGAAGGAATACATGGAAACATCTGTTTGTTTTAATAGAGCTGCCTGTCATAACTTTTCTGTTCTTGTAGGGGAGAGGATATTGGTTAGACACAGTATCATTTCCTCTGGTATATAAAGCCTATCTAACCAGATACAGTCCCACTGCCTCAGGGATAGTTTATCTGACCAATCAAAAGTCTGGATTGAATATTGACGTGTCATTCAAGGCTCTGATAGCAGGCAACGATCCCTTCATTTCCTTCATAAAACAGACTATGACAGGTATGTGAAGTAAGTCATGTCTTCAGTGAGAATGTTCCATGGAATTCCTCCCTCTATTCTCCATAGAACCAGACACAAGATGTATTGGATTAGGAGCTCTGTTTACGCCATGTTGAGCACCTCTATTCCCTGGCTCCTGCTCTGGGACTCAATAAAGCTGCAAAAAGGGGTGTGTCCCCAAAATGGCACCCTATTTCCTATATAGTGCACTACTTTTGACCAGAGCCCTACGGGTTTCCAACAATGACTTGATGGCTCGGGAAAACACTAAATATTAGATTATATATTCACTTTAAATTAAGCTTAAAACAGCAGGTCACAGTTCGACGTAGCTGAAACACATAATCTCCTCGTGTAATAACATTACACCATAGGAGTACACTGTCTAATCACTATTTTTATATTAAAAACAGTAGTCAATCTCCATTACTGTATCCCATGTTGTTTTTTAGGCAACGCCCCCAGTGCAGGATTACAGCATGGTGAGTCTGTAGGAAAAGAGTACACACACACAGTTTTACACACACACACACACACACACACACACACACACACACACACGGCTCTATTTTAACAAACCTAACGCAATGGTAAATCTAAGCGCAGGCAGTAGCACTATAGGTTCATGGGTCTGTCAGAAATATTTTTGCTATTTTCACTATCACAATTATCGGTGCACTTGCTGGCGTTGGTGCGAGGATGAAACCTAGAGAGGAATCAGACTCTGAGGGGCGGCCAGAGATTATAAGAGTACATGGGCCATTAAGGCCAGATCGTTCTTCAAGATGTTCATAGACGACCAGCAGAGGTCAAATGATAATCACAGTGGTTGTAGAGGGTGCAACAGGTCAGCACCTCAGGAGTAAATGTCAGTTGGCTTTTCACAGCGGAGCATTCAGAGGTCGAGACAGCAGGTGCCGTAGAGAGGGAGAGAGAGAGGGAGAGAGAGAGATGTGGTTGCTTCAAGTTGTGTATTTATGGTATTTTATGTATTGCCTTGGAATCAACTCCAATTCCAATGTTAGTCTGTTATAGTTTGTTAAATGGCTTACAGAAACTAAATAACAACATGTAGACCTATCTTTGCTAAATACGTTATCTTGAACCCATTTGCAGCCCACGTTGTTCAAAGTAATTGCATGGCTTCAATAGCATTCACACTGATGTAGGGGCTAGACCTAGTGTACATGTTATTATGGCTGAGCATGGACATGACCAACATTGTCAATAAAGCATAAAAAGATAAACAAATATTTCTAAACAAAACAACTTGTTTTAAATAGGCTATGTCACACTTAAAGGCACCATCATTTCTCCCCATGGGCTTATCATATTAAAACAACGCAGACTATGAAGGGTTTTACGCACATCCAAACTTTTCACAGTAGCTGGACAAAGATCCAATATCAATAGAAAGGGGGAATGTTCACCATTATACTGCTCACAAATAGGCCTGTGTTTTTTGAACATAATCGGAACCATTTTACAGATCTGATCCCATTCACACATCTCCAGAAGTGGCCTTGTAAGAGTGTCACCGACGTTGTCACCATAATACCAGGAAGGTGAATCATTCTAAGTTTGCTTGTAATAAAATGCAACGAAAAAGAAGCAATCCGTTTTTTTTTTTAAACAACAACAAAATAAATAAATGTAAAGATATCATAAAATCTCCAGGATAAAAAACACTCCCATTGCTGTTGAATCAGCCTTCATTATAGTAGGCCTAAGGGAGGGCTTGGGTTGCTGTTGAACCAATTCTTACAGGTTACAGATCACTTCTAAATACGAGGTTCACCGGTAATCACCGACGGTTCTCATCTCTCGTTTCATGATGGGCATGGACACGTAGCCTACTTCATGGAGGGGTTTTTACTCACATCCAAAACAGGACCTGCAATAGCTGAAATAATGTGGGCCTGCCTTTAACGAATAGATAAAAAGGGAACGTCAGCTCACTGTTTACTCCTCTGAAACTTGATATTTTAATAAAGCTTTGGTGATGAAGATTCATTTCCAAGCGGTCTCAGGAGCCAAGCCCTTTATCGACAGTCTTGGCTACTTCATGATTGAATTGGTCAGACAAAACACATCTTAATTGAGAGGAGGGGAGGCTATGCTTGGTTTTTAATCAAATGAAACGAAATGGGGAAAAAAAACATTTGTTTTTTATGTTTCTAGATATTAAGTACACAGGCACCAGAAGCACATTAGGCTACTCTTGTTCCATGCGCATATGAGCAGTGTGTGTCACGGCTGGATAGGCTGCGTTTCCACCGTCAAAATGAATACCATAACCAATGGTGTTACTGCTAAAACCAGCTTTTGGTTGGTCTTAAATATCCCTATCAGTGCTGCCTGAGGTTGTGTTGAAAATTAGCACTTTGGATCATGTTTTTAAGGATGCACCTCAAATATTCCCGAGCTGATACAAGACAGGTAAATTGCCGAACCTGGCGCTGGGGATGGAAAATGCCAGTGCGACAGTTTTTACACGACCTTAATTGCAAACGAACAAACTAACGTGCGTTTGCCACTAGCGCCGCCTTAACGCCAGCCGAAAATAGAGCCCCCGGTCTCTCACACACACCGCTCTGAGCAGGTGCTGGAGATCAAATATAATAGGTTCAGATAAAAATGTCTGTCAGTGTCTGGCAGTCACACACCTCTCCCCCACTAACCAGGCAGGCAGTCACACACCTCTCCCCCACTAACCAGGCAGGCAGTCACACACCTCTCCCCCACTAACCAGGCAGGAAGTCACACACCTCTCCCCCGCTAACCAGGCAGGCAGTCACACACCTCTCCCCCGCTAACCAGGCAGGCAGTCACACACCTCTCCCCCGCTAACCAGGCAGGCAGTCACACACCTCTCCCCCACTAACCAGGCAGGCAGTCACACACCTCTCCCCCACTAACCAGGCAGGCAGTCACACACCTCTCCCCCACTAACCAGGCAGGCAGTCACACACCTCTCCCCCACTAACCTCACCAATCAGCCAGGCAGGCAGAGCCATCCTCCCCCACTCTGCTTACCCCACTAACCAGGCAGGCATAGCCATCCTCCCCCACTCTGCTTACCCCACTAACCAGGCATAGCCATCCTCCCCCACTCTGCTTACCCCACTAACCAGGCAGAGCCATCCTACCCCACTCTGCTTACCCCACTAACCAGGCATAGCCATCCTCCCCCACTCTGCTTACCCCACTAACCAGGCATAGCCATCCTCCCCCACTCTGCTTACCCCACTAACCAGGCAGGCATAGCCATCCTCCCCTACTATGCTTACCCCACTAACCAGGCAGGCAGAGCCATCCTCCCCCACTCTGCTTACCCCACTAACCAGGCATAGCCATCCTCCCCCACTCTGCTTACCCCACTAACCAGGCAGAGCCATCCTCCCCCACTCTGCTTACCCCACTAACCAGGCAGGCAGAGCCATCCTCCCCTACTCTGCTTACCCCACTAACCAGGCAGGCAGAGCCATCCTCCCCTACTCTGCTTACCCCACTAACCAGGCAGGCAGAGCCATCCTCCCCCCTCAACATCATGGTAGCCAAAGACTTCCTCCCCCCTCATCCCACAACAAGTCAGGCAGGCAGGAACAGATTATTATTTATTTATTAAGTGAAACCATGCACACATTTAGTTGTACATTCGTACTGTATCTTAACTTGTTTGTTATAGACCAAAAAGCAATTCGAAATAAGTAGAAAGGTTCAGGCGAAACATTTGTTAAAGATGGAATAAATTATCCTTTATTTCACTGCAAACACTGTGTGTGGGACCTTCCTCTTCTATTGAGGCACAGATGATAGCCAGGGGCGGACTGACAATCTGGCGTTTCAGGCAGATGCCAGATGGGCTGGTCCATTTTTGGCCCAGTGGGCCTGTCTAACTTGTTTTTCTTGCGCAAAATGATAATTATCTGGCTAATAAAGGGGGCCTCAAGGAAAGGTGTGGAGGCCTCGAGAAAAACAATGGCCCGGTGTGGGGGCCTCAAGGAAAAATGTTTGTTAGAAATGCCAGGGCCGATTTCTGGTCCCAGTCCGGCCCTGATGATAGCCATCCTTTGGACCTCTCCCTGGACCTCATGCTGAGTTCTGTCCTGGCCTGGCTCCCACACAATCACACATGCTGTTGTAGTCTGTCCTGGCCTGGCTCCCACACCATCACATGCTGTTGTAGTCTGGCTTGGCTCCCACACCATCACATGCTGTTGTAGTCTGGCTTGGCTCCCACACCACCACATGCTGTTGTAGTCTGTCCTGGCTCCCACACCATCACATGCTGTTGTAGTCTGTCTTGGCCCCCACACCATCACATGCTGTTGTAGTCTGTCTTGGCCCCCACACCATCACACATGCTGTTGTAGTCTGTCTTGGCCCCCACACCATCACACATGCTGTTGTAGTCTGTCTTGGCCCCCACACCATCACACATGCTGTTGTAGTCTGTCTTGGCCCCCACACCATCACACATGCTGTTGTAGTCTGTCTTGGCCCCCACACCATCACACATGCTGTTGTAGTCTGTCCTGGCTTGGCCCCCACACCATCACACATGCTGTTGTAGTCTGTCTTGGCCCCCACACCATCACACATGCTGTTGTAGTCTGTCTTGGCCCCCACACCATCACAGCATGTCAGCAAGACAAAGCAGCTGATCGTGGACTACAGGAAACGGAGGGCCAAGCACGCCCCCATCCATCGACGGGGCTGTAGTGGAACGGGTCAAGAGCTTGTCCACATCGCTAAAGGAATTAACATGGACCACACACCCACAGAGTTGTGAAGAGGGAACGACAGAGCCTCTTCCCCCTCAAAAAGCTGAAAAGATTTGGCATGGGCCCTCAGATCCTCAAAAAATTATACAGCTGCACCATTGAGAGCATCTTGACTGACTGCATCACCGCCTGGTATGGAAACTGAAAGGCACCCGACTACAAGGCGCTACAGAGGGTGGTGAGTACGGCCCAGTACCATCCAGGACCTCTATACCAGGCGGTGACAGAGGAAGGCCCAAAAAATTGTCAAAGACTCCAGCCACCCAAGCCTTAGACTGTTCTTTCTGCTACCGCACGGAAAGCGGTACCAGTGCACCAAGTCAGGAACCAACAGGACCCTGAACAACTTCTACCCTCAAGCCATTAGACTGCTAAACAAGACTGCTAAATAGCTAATCAAATGGCTACCCGCTGCCGCTACCATCTATTATCTATCCTGTTGCCTAGTCAGTTTACCCCTACCAATGTGTACATAGCTACCTCAGTTACCTCGTACTCCTGCACATGGACTCGGTACTGGTACTCCCTGTATATAACCATGTTATTACCTGGTACTTCCTGTATATAGCCATGCTATTACCTGGCACTCCCTGTATATAGCCATGTTATTACCTGGTACTCCCTGTATATAGCCATGTTATTACCTGGTACTTCCTGTATATAGCCATGCTATTACCTGGCACTCCCTGTATATAGCCATGTTATTACCTGGTACTCCCTGTATATAACCATGTTATTACCTGGTACTTCCTGTATATAGCCATGCTATTACCTGGCACTCCCTGTATATAGCCATGTTATTACCTGGTACTCCCTGTATATAGCCATGTTATTACCTGGTACTCCCTGTATATAGACATGTTATTACCTGGTACTTCCTGTATATAGCCATGTTATTACCTGGTACTCCCTGTATATAACCATGTTATTACCTGGTACTTCCTGTATATAGCCATGCTATTACCTGGCACTCCCTGTATATAGCCATGTTATTACCTGGTACTCCCTGTATATAGCCATGTTATTACCTGGTACTTCCTGTATATAGCCATGTTATTACCTAGTACTCCCTGTAGCCATGTTATTACCTGGTACTCCCTGTATATAGCCATGTTATTACCTGGTACTCCCTGTATATAGCCATGTTATTACCTGGTACTCCCCGTATATAGCCATGTTATTACCTGGTACTCCCTGTATATAGCCATGTTATTACCTGGTACTCCCTGTATATAGCCATGTTATTACCTGGTACTCCCTGTATATAGCCATGTTATTACCTGGTACTCCCTGTATATAGCCATGTTATTACCTGGTACTCCCTGTATATAATCATGTTATTACCTGGTACTCCCTGCATATAGCCATGTTATTACCTGGTACTTCCTGTACATAACCATGTTATTACCTGGTACTCCCTGTATATAGCCATGTTATTACCTGGTACTCCCTGTATATAACCATGTTATTACCTGGTACTCCCTGTATATAACCATGTTATTACCTAGTACTCCCTGTATATATCCATGTTATTACCTGGTACTCCCTGTATATAACCATGTTATTACCTGGTACTCCCTGTATATAACCATGTTATTACCTAGTACTCCCTGTATATAGCCATGTTATTACCTGGTACTCCTTGTATATAGCCATGTTATTACCTGGTACTTCCTGTATATAACCATGTTATTACCTGGTACTCCCTGTATATAGCCATGTTATTACCTGGTACTCCCTGTATATAGCCATGTTATTACCTGGTTCTCCCTGTATATAGCCATGTTATTACCTGGTACTCCCTGTATATAACCATGTTATTACCTGGGACTTCCTGTATATAACCATGTTATTACCTGGTACTCTCTGTATATAGCCATGTTATTACCTGGTACTCCCTGTATATAACCATTTTATTACCTGTTACTCCCTGTATATAGCCATGTTATTACCTGGTACATCCTGTATATAACGATGTTATTACCTGGTACTCCCTGTATATAACCATGTTATTACCTGGTACTCCCTGTATATAACCATGTTATTACCTGGTACTTCCTGTATATAGCCATGTTATTACCTGGTACTTCCTGTATATAGCCATGTTATTACCTGGTACTCCCTGTATATAACCATGTTATTACCTGGTACTTCCTGTATATAACCATGTTATTACCTGGTACTTCCTGTATATAGCCATGTTATTACCTGGTACTTCCTGTAGCCATGTTGTTATTTTTACTTGTGATTGTTATTCTTTGTTCACAGTGTATTTATTCCTTGTTTCACTATTTCTATTTTACTCTTTATCTTTTTTTCTGCGTTGTTGGGAAGGGTCCGTAAGTAAACATTTTACGGTTAGTCTACACCTGTTGTTTACGAACCTGACAAATTATCTGATTTGATTTTTATTTTACATTGCTAAAGCACGTCCACCATTCCTTCCTCCTCCTGGCCCTGACCAGACCATGACACACACACCCTGACCCTGACCACTTTTATGTTATATTGCCAGGTTTTGTTTTTGTATCTGTCTGTATCACATTTCATCCGCTGGAGACAGTGCAAAAGCACCTTTCTCCCTGCCGGCCGCCTGGCTACTCCATGTTATGTTAGTTAGTGTCAGAACGCAGTGCAATGTATCATCTTGAACCCCCCCCCCCCCCCTCTCTCTCTCTCTCTCTCTCTCTCTCTCTCTCTCTCTCTCTCTCTCTCTCTCTCTCTCTGTCTCTCTCTGTCTCTCTCTCTCTCTGTCTCTCTCTCTATCACTCTCTCTCTCTCCAACTCTCTCTCTCTCCCACTCTCTCTCTCTCTCTCTCTCTCTCTCTCTCTCTCTCTCTCTCTCTCTCTCTCTGTCTCTCTCTGTCTCTCTCTCTCTCTGTCTCTCTCTCTATCACTCTCTCTCTCTCCAACTCTCTCTCTCTCCCACTCTCTCTCTCTCTCTCTCTCTCTCTCTCTCTCTCTCTCTATCTCTGTACAGTATACCCAACCCACACAGTATACCCAACCCATGACACCTGCCCCTCTCCTTTCCTGTCACCCCCTCTCCTGCCTCCCCCTCTCCTCTCCTGCCTCCCTCCCCCTCTCCTCTCCTCTCCTGCCTATCTCCCCCTCTCCTCTCCTGCCTGCTGCCTTGTGCTGCTGTGATTGGCCCACTATTTCTTCTTTCCCAAGTCTAATGAACTGAGTTAATCACATCAGATGAGGGGGAAATCAAATGGGATTCTTAACCCAGCATATAACACATCACGCCTTGGAGCCCTGGACATAAAAATATCTACTCATCCATTTGTGGATGACACAAGGAGTTAAATTATATTGTCTCATTTTGGTTTTGGTACACCAGAAGTACATTCATTTCCAACGGAAAGCTTCGTTTGCCTTGCAGCATTGCGTTGCAGAGGTAGTTGCAGTGCGTTCTGTGTTCTGCGTGGTGCACACGTTGGATTTATCCAACGCATGCAGCAAATTGTTTGTGTAGACGTGACAGAAATAGTAGCAGAAGGTGAATGTTGAACTGTTGTTGAACACATATCTCTGTTCGCGACCATCAACAGAGCTAGGCAGCTGTTCTTCTGTGTAGTGTTATATTGTGTGTGTGTGCGTGCGTGCTTGTCTGCATGTGTGTGTCTGTGTAGGTGCGTGGGTATGGCAGATGCATCTGTGTGTTTTGTGTGTGTGAAAGCATAGGTGTGTTTTGATATGCGCTGTTCATGCTTGTCTCTCCAGCTCCTTTCGAGCAACATCTTTCCCTGACTTTCTCAGAGCTTCAGAGTCCTCTCTTTCTCTCTCTCTCTGTACAGTTTACCCAACCCACACAGCATAGCCCATGACACCTGGGTACAAATAGTATTTGACATTTTTCAAATACCTTGATCGTTTGACTGAGCCTGTCAGGAGTGCTTGTTGGACAGGGTTTGCACTATTCCTTTGGCTAGGCAAGCTCAATCAAGCCCAGCTAAAGTATTTGAAAGATAACAAATCTATTTGAACCCTGGTCTTCAGCCCTGCCTGCCAGGATTGCCAGAGAACACAAGTTCTGAAGTGGATGGAACTCAACACACTTTAATTTTAATATTTAATATGCCATTTAGCAGACGCTTTTATCCAAAACGACTTACGGTCATGTGTGCATACATTTTTGTATGGGTGGTCCCGGGGATCGAACCCACTACTCTGGCGTTACAAGCGCCGTGCTCTACCAACTGAGCTACAGAGGACACTTCTCAGCTAAGTTAAAGTGCCTTCAAGTATTCACACCACTTGACCTTTTCCACATTTTGTTTTGTTACAGCCTGAATTTTAAATGGATTAAATTGAGATTTTGTGTAAATACGCCAGATTTTACACACAATACCCCATAATGTCAAATTGGAATTATGTTTTGAGACATTTTTACAAATTAATTAAAAATTAAAAGCTGAAATGTCTTGAGTCAATAAGTATTCAACCCCTTTGTTATGGCAAGCCTAAATAAGTGCAGGAGTAAATGTTTGCTTAACAAGTCACATAATAAGTTTCATGGACTCACTCTCTGTGCAATCATAGTGGTTAACATGATTTTTTAATGACTGCCTCATCTCTGTACCCCACACATACAATTAACTATCTGTAAGGCCCCTCAGTCAAGCAGTGAGTTTCAAACAAAGATTCATCCAGGAAGATCAGGGAGGTTTTCCAATGCCTCGTAAAGAAGGGCAACTATTGGTAGATAGGTTAAAACATTTTTTTTTTTAAAGCAGACATTGAATATCCCTTTGAGCATGGTAAAGTTATTAAATACACTTTGGATGGTGTATCAATACACCCAGTCACTACAAAGATACAGGCGTCCTTACAAAGATATAGGCGTCCATCCTAACTCAGTTGCCAGAGAGGAAGGAAACCGCCAATGCTGACTTTAAAACAGTTGAATGGCTGTGATAGGAGTAAACTGAGGATGGATCAACAACATTGTAGTTACTCTACAATACTAACCTAATTGACAGAGTAAAAAGAAGGAAGCCTGTACATAATACAAATATTCCAAAACATGCATCCTGTTTGCAAAAGTAAAACGGCAAAAAATGTTGCAAATAAATTAACTTTATGTCCTGAATACAAAGCGTTATGTTTGGGGCAAATCCAACATAGGACATTACTGAGTACCACTCTTCATATTTTCAAGCATGGTGGTGGCTGCATCATGTTATGGGTATTTTTGTAATTGGCAAAGACTAGGTCGTTTTTTAGGATAAAAGAAACAGAATAGAGCTAAGCACGGGCAAAATCCTAGAGGAAAACCTGGTTCAGTCTGTTTTCCTACAGACACTGGTAGACAAATTCACCTTTCAGAAGGACAATAACCTAAAACACAAGGCCAATTACACTGGAGTTGGGAGTTGCTTACCAAGACGACGTTGAATGTTCTTGAGTGGCCTAGGTACAGTTTTGACTTAAATCGGCTTGAAAATCTATGGAAAGACTTGAAAATGGCTGTCTAGCAATGATCAACAACTAAGCTCTTAGAGACTTACCCAGAAAGACTCACCGCTGTAATCGCTGCCAAAGGTGATTCTAACATGTATTGACTCAGGGGGTTGAATACTTATCTAATCAAGATATATTAATGTTTTACAACTGTTTGAATTTTTCTTCCACTTTGACATTACGGAGTATTTTGTGTAGATCGTTTACAAAAAATGACAATTAAATCCATTTTAATCCCACTTTGTAACACAACAAAACGTGGAAAAAGTCAAGGGGTGTGAATGCTTTCTGAAGGCGCTGTAGCTCAGTTAGTCACTGTATGGTGATCTCAGCCCTCACATTGCTGAGTGTTCCACAGAGGCTGCTCTGAAACAGTCAAACTGGACGAGATAAGATCTTGACAGAATCCTAAACAGAACCCTATTCTCTATCCAGTGTGCTGGCCCTGGAACCCTATTGGGTTAATCCAGGACCTCTATACCAGGCGGTGTCAGAGGAAGGCCCTAAAAATTGTCAAAGACTCCAGCCACCCTAGTCATAGACTGTTCTCTCTGCTACCGCACAGCAAGCGGTACCGGAACGCCAAGTCTAGGTTAAAAAGGCTTCTCAACAGCTTCTACCCCGAAGCCATAAGACTCCTAAACAGCTAATCATGGCTACCCAGACTATTTGCACTGCCCTCCCACCCCACCCCACCCCCCACCCCACCCCATCCCCCTCTTTTACGCTGCTGCTACTCTGTTAATGATTTATGCATAGTCATTTTAACTCTACCCACATGTACATTTTACCTCAATTACCTCGACTAGCCGGTGCCCCCGAACATTGACTCTGTACCGGTACCCCCTGTATATAGCCTCCCTACTGTTATTTCATATTGACTCTGTACCGGTACCCCCTGTATATAGCCTCCCTACTGTTATTTCACATTGACTCTGTACCGGTACCCCCTGTATATAGCCTCCCTACTGTTATTTCACATTGACTCTGTACCGGTACCCCCTGTATATAGCCTCCCTACTGTTATTTCACATTGACTCTGTACCGGTACCCCCTGTATATAGCCTCCCTACTGTTATTTCACATTGACTCTGTACCGGTACCCCCTGTATATAGCCTCCCTACTGTTATTTTATTTTACTGATGCTCTTTAATTATTTTCTTTTCTTTTTTCTTTTACTTTTTTTCTTTTAAGAAACTGCATTGTTGGTTAAGGGCTTGTAAGTAAGCATTTCACTGTAATGTCTACACCTGTTGTATTCGGCAGCACGTGGCAAATACAATTTGATTTGATTTGATTTGAATTGATTTGATTTATTGGCCGTTGTCAAAAGCAGTGCACTATCAAGGGAATATGATGCCATTTGGGATGCATCCCCATGCAAACAGTTTAAAAATGCCTCGATTATCCTACGCTGGGACTGGAAACTCTTATTTTGTCTATAATGTTAACAACCAGTTTTTCAATCAGTATTGATTTATGATTATCTTGCTTAAACAAGTAAGAATAATAATGGGCGGATGGAACTTCATAAAAATATTGATCATAATTGATCAATTATTCAAAATAAATGATTGTTTCGAAAGTGCTAGGATGGACACAATTTATTTAACTTCATTTTTAAATATAATTTATGACCATGAAATCAATTTCATTGCGCTAATAGTTATGTAGACTGTTCTGGAAATTACATTATGATTGGTTTATTGGATGCCGTATTCATTAAAAAAAAAAATATATATATATATATATAGTAGGCCTACTGCTAGTCGTAACACTGTTTTACAGACTTGTAACAGTGTAATACATGTATTGCAGTAGTCTAGGATACTACAGAAAATCCTCTTCCATTTTCCTTGTCTTTTATTTATTGTTTCCTACCGACCTCTCCCATCAGAGTGACGTGATTCGACCCACTCACCCCCTATCATCCCGTCACCAATGAGCTGTGGCTGTGAGACACCCCGTTGATTGTTGAGAAACGTTTTACACAATCGAATTAACATCGGGGCAGCTAGGGCGTAGAAGGGCGTAGAAGGGAGAATAAATGAATTCCGAATAAATAGTCTAGGATATCCTGGGAATAAACCTACTAGATAAATCAAAGAGAGACTTCAACCACCATTCGCCCTCAGGCACAAAGAGAGAGAGAAGTCTCTGGGACGGTCCTGGCAGCACAACAACCATTATCTCCCGATTTCCTCTCTCCATTGGAAGAAACAAGGCACCTGCAATGGCAATTCACTGAGTTGGAATTATGGCGAAATGGGCTTCAAAATAAAACACTTTGGAATGTGATAAATAAAACGGACAGGGAAAATCTGAGCGTGTGAGAACAAAACAAATCAGAGCGAGAGCAAAGCGCTGTGAGCTATATTAAGTCACCGCATTGCTTTGACTCTCAAAGCAACGGGAACGGGAAAGAGCACGGCGCACGAGCACGGGCGCCCCGGTTGCGTACGATTTAAGCCGCCGCCTACCACAGCAGGGAGACCGTCCTGTTTCGTCCACTAAATTACTATCCATGGCTGATTTTTTTATACGACCTGCTTTTCAACTGGTAACCGAGAAACCGTGGATAAAATAAGATAAGATGTTGAAGTGATTATAGGGGGTAAATAATAAACAATACAACAATACCGGGCAAGCAAGGTCCCTTCCCCGAGCGCAGGTGGATCCAGCGAAGTGGTGGAACAGGGTGTTGAACGAGGACAGGATCAGCAGCGCGTGACAATAACCTCGGGACTACTAGTCTACTAGGTCTTCAAAGAATAGGTCTAACTATTCATTCCTATTTTTGCTTTTTGAGGTCCATATGATGCTAAATCGTTTCACAAACTGGATGTGTATCAGAACTTCAGTATGGTGGAAATAGAATAATCCAAGTGATGTTGCCACTGTATAACGCATAACGCACTTGGACTAATAGGAGTGTAACCCTAATTAAATTATTGTTTTGTAGGCTTTCCAAGCCTGCTTTTGTTGGAATAATACCTAGTTCTCTCTCATGTGGACCTATAATAGTCTGTAAGGATGCCTGAAGCACTCGCCCCAGCCCAGGCGCTCTACATCGGCATGGAGGTGGTGATTGCCGTCTTCTCTGTCCTGGGTAATGTGATGGTGGTCTGGGCAGTGAAAATTAACAAGTCGTTGAGAGACACAACATTCTGTTTCATCGTTTCTCTGGCACTGGCGGATATCGCAGTGGGAGCCATGGTCATCCCCTTGGCGATAACTATCAGCATCGGACTCCAAACTCACTTCTACAGCTGCCTGATGGTCGCGTGCACGGTGCTGGTGCTGACGCAAAGTTCCATCCTAGCCCTCCTGGCCATTGCGATTGACCGCTATCTCAGGGTCAAGATTCCAACCAGGTAAACAAAACCAGCTCATCATGTCTTATACGTACACTGACCATCCAGTTATATTCTGACTATGCAGGTGGATAAAATGCACTACTGAGGAGGATGATGATGAGGGTGATGATGATGATAAAAGGAGAAGGTGATGATGAGGAGGAGGATGAGGGTGAGGGGAAGAAGGGGGTGATGAGGAGGAGGTGATGAAGAGGGTGTAATGATGATCAGGAGGAGAAGGAGGTGATGAGGAGGAGGTGATGAAGAGGGTGTAATGATGATCAGGAGGAGAAGGAGGTGATGAGGAGGAGGTGATGAAGATGGTGTAATGATGATGGTGAGGAGGAGAAGGTGGTGTGGAGGATGAGGTGATGAAGAGGGTGTAATGATGATCAGGAGGAGAAGGAGGTGATGAGGAGGAGGTGATGAAGAGGGTGTAATGATGATCAGGAGGAGAAGGAGGTGATGAGGAGGAGGTGATGAAGAGGGTGTAATGATGATGGTGAGGAGGAGAAGGTGGTGTGGAGGATGAGGTGATGAAGAGGGTGCAATGATGATCAGGAGGAGAAGGAGGTGATGAGGAGGAGGTGATGAAGAGGGTGTAATGATGATGGTGAGGAGGAGAAGGTGGTGTGGAGGATGAGGTGATGAAGAGGGTGTAATGATGATCAGGAGGAGAAGGAGGTGATGAGGAGGAGGTGATGAAGAGGGTGTAATGATGATCAGGAGGAGAAGGAGGTGATGAGGAGGAGGTGATGAAGAGGGTGTAATGATGATTGTGAGGAGGAGAAGGTGGTGTGGAGGATGAGGTGATGAAGAGGGTGTAATGATGATCAGGAGGAGAAGGAGGTGATGAGGAGGAGGTGATGAAGAGGATGTAATGATGATGGTGAGGAGGAGAAGGTGGTGTGGAGGATGAGGTGATGAAGAGGGTGTAATGATGATGATGATGATGAAGAGGCGGAGGAGGAAGATCTGATTACGAGGTGATGTCATTGTGGTCATCATAACACCTTTCGGTTCATTTCATTAGGATGCCTACATCCTCACTGCCAGACCCCTGTAGGCATGGCGACGGGAGGGGGTCGGACATGCTGGTATTAACATGACAGCTTAACACAAACACACAGAAAGACATGTACACAAATGAAGACACACACACACTGACAGCTTACCATAGCAGAGCTGATACAAGCAGCTCTAATTAGCTGTTATGTCCTCAGGAATGCAGTGAAGGAAGGATGAGAGACTAACAAGTCATCACTGTGTGAAAGAGTGGAGAAAATCACATCTCTGTCTGTTTTACTCCTTCTCTGCTGCCAATGTGCTGCTTTTTGCTGTTCAACCTACAGTACTTGACCATTTTCTAGGGAACTTATTCAAAGGAGAATTAGAGGAGAATACAGCAGAGGATACTGTTGAGGTCAAAACACGTCAGCCTATTTAATTAGTCAAAGAGCACCTATGCATTCAACAATTATTTTATTATTTCAGTCTTTTTGGGAGATGCCATCACCCTTTCTTTTTTGAAAGATTAGGATATTGGTTTATGTTTCAGTGGAATTGAGTGATTCTGTGACAGTGACAGAAATGACAGTTTTAGTAATGCATATTGAATGTATCAGCCTCTGGTGTTGCATGTACTAATGTTGCATGTACTAGTGTTGCATGTCCTAGTGTTGCATGTACTAGTGTTGCATGTGCTAGTGTTGCATGTACTAGTGTTGCATGTACTAGTGTTGCATGTACTAGTGTTGCATGTACTAGTGCTGCATAACTAGTGCTGCATGTACTAGTGTTGCATGTACTAGTGTTGCATGTACTAGTGCTGCATGTACTAGTGCTGCATGTACTAGTGTTGCATGTACTAGTGTTGCATGTACTAGTGTTGCATGTACTAGTGCTGCATGTACTAGTGCTGCATGTACTAGTGTTGCATGTACTAGTGTTGCATGTACTAGTGCTGCATGTACTAGTGTTGCATGTACTATTGCTGCATGTACTAGTGTTGCATGTACTAGTGCTGCATGTACTAGTGCTGCATGTACTAGTGTTGCATGTACTAGTGTTGCATGTACTAGTGTTGCATGTACTAGTGCTGCATGTACTAGTGCTGCATGTACTAGTGTTGCATGTACTAGTGTTGCATGTACTAGTGCTGCATGTACTAGTGTTGCATGTACTAGTGCTGCATGTACTAGTGCTGCATGTACTAGTGTTGCATGTACTAGTGTTGCATGTACTAGTGCTGCATGTACTAGTGTTGCATGTACTATTGCTGCATGTACTAGTGTTGCATGTACTAGTGTTGCATGTACTAGTGTTGCATGTACTAGTGTTGCATGTACTAGTGTTGCATGTACTAGTGTTGCATGTACTAGTGCTGCATGTACTAGTGCTGCATGTACTAGTGTTGCATGTACTAGTGTTGCATGTACTAGTGCTGCATGTACTAGTGCTGCATGTACTAGTGCTGCATGTACTAGTGTTGCATGTACTAGTGTTGCATGTACTAGTGCTGCATGTACTAGTGCTGCATGTACTAGTGCTGCATGTACTAGTGCTGCATGTACTAGTGCTGCATGTACTAGTGCTGCATGTACTAGTGCTGCATGTACTAGTGTTGCATGTACTAGTGTTGCATGTACTAGTGCTGCATGTACTAGTGCTGCCAAACTAGTGCTGCCATGTTCAGGGTGAAACAAAAGGCTTGGGGCTCTGCTGCTGAGGAGAAGCAGAAGGAGACTGAGGTGGAGAGAATGTGGGAGAAGAGAAGCCAAGTAGCAGAAGGGTGTTTTTCCATTCTCCGTTTGATCGACTTGCTTTTAATCCTTTTTTAACGAAGTCACTTTGACTTGGGAGAGAGATTGTGAATGGTTCATTTGTCATGAGAGAGAGAGATAGAGAGGTTGGGAATTTGTCATGAGAGAGAGAAGGAGAGATTGAGAATTTGTCATGCACTTGTCTTTTCCTGGCAGTGGTATAGCTGAATCTCATTATTGACTCTTTGATTCCTTTGTCTATTATTAAACCTTCTCAAGTTCTCAGTGAGCTCACACTCACACCTGTCATCGCCTCTTTCACAACACCTTTAACACTTCTACAGAAAATAACACTTCAAATGTAGTAGCTAGCAGTGTACTATCAGCTATAATTCAACTATTTACAATTATAAATCAATCAATGATTCCTTGATTGTACAGTAGTTGTTCTGTATGAAGAATGGACACCAATATTGGATTACAATTGAATTCTGGATTTTACAGCGATTTTTCTGCCATTGTAATCCTTGGACGGGCAGCCTTTTTGGGGACACCGTAGTCCAAACAGTGTAATAAAAAAAAATAAAAAAATATTTTCAGAATGGAAAAACACTTTCAGTGTAAACTTGAGTAAAACCAGATATAAAGTATGTGGAAAAGATAATGGGCCTATATATTTTACATAATATAAACTTTGAGAACTAACAATCACCAAAATAAATAGAAAATTCTAAAAACAATGAATTTAGCAGTATGGCTTTTGTTATTATGTTTGAACAAAAGAACACTGCATTGGCCATGACAAAATACATAGAATCGCAGGAAATAAGCTTTGAAGCAGAAACCTTTTCTCTCAGCTCCATGGCAAAATGTGTAGAATTGCAGGAAATTTGCTTTTTCAATGTTATGGAAAAATGAATATTTCCGCCTAAAAGACATACCCAAAAGTAATTATTTTTCATGAGCTGCCCATAAACAATAACTAGTAATGCTGCATAGTTCTAGAAAGGTCTGGAACCCACCTTTCAGGTGAAAATACTCACTTTTGAGGACTCAAGCTCAAGTACATAGTACAAATATTATGAAAATATAAACAATCATATATGATTTGTTTTCCTGTTCAACAAAAATGGGGGAATAGGGACTGAAATGACTGAAAGGCTGTCTAAAAAACAATCAAATTATAAATGACTTGCTATAAAGATTTCACATTTCTTATAACTGTAAAATAAATATGATCATATTTAGTGAGAGTACAAATTTGGCCCCATTTCATATTTTCTACCAATGCACAGACACCAAGAGAAAGTGGTCGTTCTACAAAATTACTCAGTATTTTTCTCATGTCGTGAGGTCAAAATCCGGCTGAGAATATCACAGCGAGATGAAACCAAGTTTGCTGGATTCGCTAGCCTGTCACCTTTAATATGCCATCTCCCAGAATGGGCTCCGCCTCTCACAAATCGATTCTTCGTCTGGATTGGCCAGAAAATGTTACATGCCACTCCCTATGCAAATGTTGTTGTGAAACCTGACACTTCGAGTCAGCTGACAGACTGGTAGGGGTAAGTAGACAGATGGGGCTTTCTGGCACTATAATATCCCTTTCATACTAAGACGTTTTTCCCGCCAACTTTATTTCCTCCTTTTCACTACATGACCAAAAGCTGAGGCTAACGGGAGATCAACTGGTCACCTACACTACATGGCCAAAAGTATGTGGACACGTGCTCCTCCAATATCTCATCCCAAAATCATGCCCATTAATATGGAGTTGGTCCCCCCTTTGCTGCTATAACAGCCTCCACCCTTCTGGGAAGGCTTTCCACTAGATGTTGGAACATTGCTGCGGGGACTTGCTTCTATTCAGCCACAAGAGCATTGGTGAGGTCGGGCACTGATGTTGGGCGATTAGGCCTGGCTCGCAGTCGGCGTTCCAATTTATCCCAAAGGTGTTCGATGTGGTTGAGGTCAGTGCTCTGTGCAAGTTCTTCCACACCGATCTCAACAAACCATTTCTGTATGGACATCGCTTTGTGCACGGGGGCATTGTCATGCTGAAATAGGAAAGGTTCCTTCCCCAAACTGTTGCCATAAAGTTGGAAGCACAGAATCGTCTAGAATGTCATTGTATGCTGTAGCTTTAAGATTTCCCTTCACTGGAACTAAGGGGCCTAGCCCGAACCATGAAAAACAGCCCCAGACCATTATTCCTCCTCCACCAAACTTTACAGTTGGCACTATGCATTGGGGCAGGTAGCGTTCTCCTGGCATCTGCCAAACCCAGATTAGTCCGTCAGTGCCAGATGGTGAAGCGTGATTCATCACTCCAGGGAACGCATTTCCACTGCTCCAGATTCCAATGGCGGCGAGCTTTACACCACTCTAGCCGATGCTTGGCATTGCATATGGTGATCTTAGGCTTGTGGTGGCTGCTCGGCCATGGAAACCTATTTCATGAAGCTCCCGATGAACAGTTCTTGTGCTGACGTTGCTTCCAGAGGCAGTTTGGAATGTTTCAACCGAGGACAGACGACTTTTATGCGCTACGCGCTTCAGCACTCGGTGGTCCCATTCTGTGAGCTTGTGTGGCCTACAACTTCGCGGCTGCGACATTTTGCTCCTAGACGTTTTCACTTCACAATAACAACACTTACAGTTGACCGGGGCAGCTCTAGCAGGGCAGAAATTTACGAATTTACTTGTTGAAAAGGTGGCATCCTATGAAGGTGCCACATTGAAAGTCACTGAGCTATTCAGTAAGGCCATTCTACTCCCAATGTTTGTCTATGGAGATTGCATGGGTGGCTGTGTGCTAGATTTTATACACCTGTCAGCAACGAGTGTGGCTGAATTAGCCGAATCCACTAATTTCAAGGGGTGTCCACATACTTTTCTATATATAGTGTATCTGAAAGTTATTGCCGGTATCAAAGCCGAAACTTGTATTTCTGCCAAACGACCAAGTAATCATTTAGGTAAAGTTCTGCCTAATGCTGCATTTAGACGAGGGACGCAAAAACCGTCATACCAGTTGGCATAGCGGGACAAGAAAACAAGAAAGATGGTGAAGGCAAAAGCAAGCCAGCGGGATGCTATGCGTTGCTATGCTGATTTTAGTAAACAAACAGTGCAAATCAACATCTGGTAGAAAACAATGCTGACCAAAAGTTTAAATATTTGAAGTTTGGCGGCAAGCCCCGTCTACTGTGGCGGCTGAAGGCATTCACCGCCAGCCTCAACAGCATTTACTCGTTCTCTCATTGAAAACAATGACATCCGGTTTGCTGTCTACCGTTAACCTTGTGCCATCTAAACATCTAAACGCAGCATTAGGCTTAAAGCCAATTTATGCTTGATCCGAAAAATGTGGGCGGAGGCATCATATGGATGGTGTGACTAATTTGCGGATCCTCCGGAGGCACCGCAGAGGCCAGATTGAGCTCCTTACCGCATCACCGTGCACCGCCCAAATTTTGTAACAATGTGGAGGGCTCCTTATAGCTCTGTATAGCTCCCCATTGACATGATTGGTTGATGGTAGGTGAGGGCGGGAGGTCCTGTATAAACACAAGCTCACTTCCTTGACAACTTTCTTCACAACCACTCGACTCTGCTCAGCAAAGAGCAAGAAGTATGAATTCCCTGACTTCTGCAGACCGTATCACCATAAATACTGCACTGCCAACGCAGACGTCGGATTGACCATGAAGCTCCTTTTAGCATGAAACACAGCCGCAATGCTGAGGCAGCTTTGGCAAGCACTGCGCTCTTAAACTCTTGATGGTTGCTAGGCAGAGCCCTGTTACCATCCTCCTGGCAGTTGTAAACTTTGCAAGGCATTTCACTTCGCCCCATCTCTTCGCATAGCCCACAACTAAGCATGCACTGTTTTCTTAACCATACCATAACTGGATGGTTATAAAGAATTACTGTGGGAATAAATATCACTGAATGACTAGAATAAAGAAGGCTAATGCAATTGAAGGCATGTATCAAATTGTTACTTACTGAAACTACCAAGTCATCCAATTCTTGTAAAAAAAATGTGAAGCAATAGCCTACCCGCTTGTGGTCAACTAATTGATCATTTCAGCACCGTTTTGATTGGGACAGCGCCATCGCGCTGCTTTGAGACAAGCGTGGGGACTCGTCTTGATAAATCAATCAATGTCGGATTTTTGTTTTCACTGAATCTTCGTTTGTATATTGGTTAGTCTACAATTAGGCTGTGGAAATGTTAGCTAAGTTCAGGTGAGTACTGCTCATGGTCATCTTGTTGAGTCGGCTCAGTTAGTAGAACAATTTTGCCATGTTATGTAGTTTAACAAGTTAATTATTTGGCTCTATACTCGCGGTCGTTTAGTAGCTGTCACGCCCTGACTCAAGGGACTCGTATTTGTTGAGTCAGGGTGTGTATTTTCTGTGTTGTGTTTTGCTATGTCAATGTTCTATGTTTAGATCTAGTATGTGTAGATCTATGTTGGCCTGTGTGGTTCCCAATCAGAGGCAGCTGTAGCTCGTTGTCTCTGATTGGGGACCATACTTAGGCAGCCTATTGGCACTAGTGGGTTGTGGGATCTTGTTCCGTGTAAGGTATGTTGTTTGTATGCTACCTAGGACTTCACGTTTCGTTTGTTGTTTTGTCGTGTGTTTATTCGTTTAAATAAACATGTATGCTTATCACGCTGCGCCTTGGTCCGTCCCGTCTATAAACGATCATGGCAGAAGATCCCACCAAACGAGGACCAAGCAGCATGCCCAGGAAGAGCGTATAGCGATGTCACAGGTGGGCAAATGGTGGTCATGGGAGGAGATATTCGCGGGGAAAGGGCCATGGGCGAAGGTAAATGCCCAGGCAGGAGAGGAGAAACGGCGCCAACCGTGCCGACGACGGAGACACGAGAGGCAACCCCAAGAAAATGTTTGGGGGGGGGGCACACGGTGTGGACGACGAGGCAGCAGGAGGCAGCGACAGGGCGGATCTGCAGGTTAGGAGAGGAGGCCACCAGGTTACGGGGCTAGTGGTTCAGAGAGAGCAGGAGTTATTAGGTCAGAGGGAGGCGCTACTGGAGGCTAAAAGGGAGAAGGAAAGAGTAGAGGCACGGCGAGAGGAGCTGGTTAGGCAGCAGAAGGAGCGGGGGTTAATAAAGGAACCCAGTCCCGCTCCTCGCACCAAACCAGTGGTGCGCATCGCCAGCCCGGTCCGGCCTGTTCCTGTCCCTCGCACCAAGCCAGTGGTGCGCGTCGCCAGCCCGGCCCGGTCTGTTCCTGCCCCTCGCACCAAGCCAGTGGTGTGCGTCGCCAGCCCGGTCCGGCCTGTTCCTGTCCCTCGCACCAAGCCAGTGGTGCGCGTCGCCAGCCCGGTCCGGCCTGTTCCTGTCCCTCGCACCAAGCCAGTGGTGCGCGTCGCCAGCCCGGTCCGGCCTGTTCCTGTCCCTTGCACCAAGCCAGTGGTGCGCGTCGCCAGCCCGGTCCGGCCTGTTCCTGGCTCTAGCACCAAGCCAGTGGTGCGCGTCGCCAGCCCGGTCCGGCCTGTTCCTGTCCCTCGCACCAAGCCAGTGGTGCGCGTCGCCAGCCCGGTCCGGCCTGTTCCTGTCCCTCGCACCAAGCCAGGGGTGCGCGTCGCCAGCCCGGTCCGGCCTGTTCCTGTCCCTTGCACCAAGCCAGTGGTGCGCGTCGCCAGCCCGGTCCGGCCTGTTCCTGGCTCTCGCACCAAGCCAGTGGTGCGCGTCGCCAGCCCGGTCTGGCCTGTTCCTGCTCCCCGCACCAAGCCAGTTGTGCGTGTTCCCAGTACGGCCCGACCCATTCCTGCTCCTGGCATTAAGCCAGTGGTGCGCGTCGCCAGCCCGGTCCGGCCTGTTCCTGTCCCTCGCACCAAGCCAGTGGTGCGCGTCGCCAGCCCGGTCCGGCCTGTTCCTGTCCCTCGCACCAAGCCAGTGGTGCGCGTCGCCAGCCCGGTCCGGCCTGTTCCTGTCCCTCGCACCAAGCCAGTGGTGCGCGTCGCCAGCCCGGTCCGGCCTGTTCCTGTCCCTTGCACCAAGCCAGTGGTGCGCGTCGCCAGCCCGGTCCGGCCTGTTCCTGGCTCTCGCACCAAGCCAGTGGTGCGCGTCGCCAGCCCGGTCTGGCCTGTTCCTGCTCCCCGCACCAAGCCAGTTGTGCGTGTTCCCAGTACGGCCCGACCCATTCCTGCTCCTGGCATCAAGCCAGTGGTGCGCGTCGCCAGCCCGGTCCGGCCTGTTCCTGTCCCTCGCACCAAGCCAGTGGTGCGCGTCGCCAGCTCGGTCCGGCCTGTTCCTGCTCCCCGCACCAAGCCAGTGGTGCGTGTGTTCCCAGTACGGCCCGACCCATTCCTGCTCCTGGCATCAAGCCAGTGGTGCGCGTCGCCAGCCCGGTCCGGCCTGTTCCTGCCCCTCGCACCAAGCCAGTGGTGCGCGTCGCCAGCCCGGTCCGGCCTGTTCCTGCTCCCCGCACCAAGCCAATGGTGCATGTTCCCAGTACGGCCCGACCCGTTCTTGCTCCCTGCACTAAGCCAGTGGTGTGTGTTCCCAGTACGGTCCGGCCTGTTCCTGCTCATCGCATCAAGCCAGTGGTGCGCGTCACCAGCCCGGCCCGGCCCGTTCCTGCCCCTCGCGCAAACCAGTGGTGCGCGTCGCCAGCCCGGTCCGGCCTGTTCCTGTCCCTCGCACCAAGCCAGTGGTGCGCGTCGCCAGCCCGGCCCGGCCTGTTTCTGCCCCTTGCACCAAGCCAGTGGTGCGCGTCGCCAGCCCGGTCCGGCCTGTTCCTGTCCCTCGCACCAAGCCAGTGGTGCGCGTCGCCATCCCGGCCCGGCCTGTTCCTGCCCCTCGCACCAAGCCAGTGGTGCGCGTCGCCAGCCCGGTCCGGCCTGTTCCTGCTCCCCGCACCAAGCCAATGGTGCATGTTCCCAGTACGGCCCGACCCGTTCTTGCTCCCTGCACTAAGCCAGTGGTGTGTGTTCCCAGTACGGTCCGGCCCATTCCTGCTCATCGCATCAAGCCAGTGGTGCGCGTCGCCAGCCCGGCCCGGCCCGTTCCTGCCCCTCGCACCAAACCAGTGGTGCGCGTCGCCAGCCCGGTCCGGCCTGTTCCTGTCCCTCGCACCAAGCCAGTGGTGCGCGTCGCCAGCCCGGCCCGGCCTGTTTCTGCCCCTTGCACCAAGCCAGTGGTGCGCGTCGCCAGCCCGGTCCGGCCTGTTCCTGTCCCTCGCACCAAGCCAGTGGTGCGCGTCGCCATCCCGGCCCGGCCTGTTCCTGCCCCTCGCACCAAGCCAGTGGTGCGCGTCGCCAGCTTGGCCCGGCCTGTTCCTGCTCCCCGCACCAGGCCAGTGTTGCACGTCATCAGCCCGGTCCGGTCCGTTCCTGCTCCCCGCACCAAGCCAGTGGTTCGTGTGTCCAGTCCGGCTCGGCCCGTGCCTGTTCCACCGGTGCCTGGTCCGGCACCGGTCAGCCGCTCCACTCCGGAGCCAGAGCAGTCCGCTCCACCGGTGCCTGATCCAGCTCCGGTCAGCGGCTCCACTCCGGAGCCAGAGCAGTTCGATCCACCATTGTCGGGTCCAGCTTCAGTCAGCGGTTCCAGTCCAGACCCAGATGTCAGCCCCTCTACAGGTTCGGGGTCTCCCACACCAGGGTCCAGACAGGCCTTGGTACGTCGTGGGAGGAAGGAGAGGGGAAGCAGCGCGCCGAGGTCCAGACCAGACCAGGGGCGCAACAGGGAGGTGGAGAGTAAGTGGTGGTCAAGCCCGGAGCCGGATCCGCCTCCGAGGCGGAATGCCCACCCGGCCCCTACCCTGTAATGTTTATGTGGCGCGGTCGGAGTCCGCACCTTTGGGGGGAGGTACTGTCACGCCCTGACTCAAGGGACTCGTATTTGTTGAGTCAGGGTGTATATTTTCTGTGTTGTGTTTTGCTATGTTGATTTTCTATGTTTAGATCTAGTATGTGTAGATCTATGTTGGCCGGTGTGGTTCCCAATCAGAGGCAGCTGTAGCTCGTTGTCTCTGATTGGGGACCATACTTAGGCAGCCTATTGGCACTAGTGGGTTGTGGGATCTTGTTCCGTGTAAGGTATGTTGTTTGTATGCTACCTTGGACTTCACGTTTCGTTTGTTGTTTTTGTTTGTTTTGTTTATTCGTTTAAATAAACATGTATGCTTATCACGCTGCGCCTTGGTCCGTCCCGTCTATAAACGATGGTGACAGTAGCCCAGGCCTACTCCCGACCAAAAGCCTGTGACTTCACTGACTGTTAATAAATCAATGTGATTTTGTTTCACTGAATCTCTGTCTGTAGAGGCCATTCTGTTTCTGGCTGGGCAAATACGTGGAGGCAGTAGAGCTCATCTATTCGTTTGCTCATCTATCACTGATCAGAAACATTTAGCATGCAATAAGGTAGCCTAAATCAAGAGTAGGCCTATTATTTTGCTAAATCGCAAATGGGCAACTCCAAAAGCCCCCGTAGGTTGTGAGATATGAACATGAGACTCACATGCTTTTGAAAATAAAGATTGCTATTATTTTCTATCGGTATCATGATGAAGATCAGACCCTATGCCTGCTCCCTAACAAAGTGGAGTGAGGGTAGGAAAGAGATTAAACGTGGCTCAAAAAAGCATGGGACACTGTGACAAGTTTTGTGGGAAAAATATTTGTTGTATTTTATTCTGTATTTTTCCATTATATTCTTACTATTTATGTGTGTTGACTGTGATCGGGTAAGTGTGTCTTGTCTGTTTAACCTCAAGGATCGGACCCTTTTTTTTAAATGTCCGCCTAAAATGACATAACCAAATCTAACTGCCTGTAGCTCAGGACCTGAAGCAAGGATATGCATATTCTTGATACCATTTGAAAGGAAACATTTTGAGGTTTGTGGAAATGTGAAATTAATGTAGGAGAATATAACACATTCGATCTGGTAATAGATAATACAAACAAAAAAACATGTGTTTTCTATTTTTTGTTTTCTTCCATCATCTTTCAAATGCAAGAGAAAGGCTACAATATAATATTGCAGTTTAGGCGCAATCTAGATTCTGGCCACTAGATGGAAGCAGTGTGTGTGCAAAGTCTCAGATTGATCCAGCGAAGCATTGCAATACTGAACTATTTTGTATCAAGTCTGCCCAAATGTGCCGAATTGGTCAATTGAGTAGTACATAACTATAGAGAACATACACAAATGATATGGTAATACAAAATGTAAGTTTACACACTCCCAGGAATGGATCATTGGGACCCTCAGGATGACAAATCAGAGCAAGATTACTGAATGTAAGTACATTATTTACCTTCAGAGGTGAATGTATCAAACCAATTGCCGTGATAATTGTTTTGTTGTTGTGCACTCTCCTCAAACAATAGCATGGTATTTTTTCACTGTAATAGCTACTGTAAATTGGACAGTGCAGTTAGATTAACAAGAATTTAAGCTTTCTGCCCATATAAGACATGTCTATGTCCTGGAAAGTTTGCTGTTACTTACAACAGTCCTGCTAATCACATTAGCGCACGTTAGCTCAACCATCCCGTATATGGGACACCGATCCCGTAGAGGTTAATGAACAAAATAACCAACTATTGCTTTCATTTGTATGGCGCAGCCAGGCTGCACAGACCCATAACATATAGGCCTAATTCAACTCAAATTATGCTATTCTATTATTTAGAAAATACATTTTAGTCTTATAATGTTTCTTAGGACCTGTCTAAATTAATTAATAATGGATTTATTTTTGATGGTGTATCTCCTCAATGGATTATTAAAATAGATGCCCACCCACATCTGCACACCACTACTACCACTCATCCCGGCATGCTGACTCATCCCCGGCATGCTGGCTCATCCCCGTCCTGCGGCCAACAAGGCAGAGTTAATCTCAGCCTATGCTACCCTGAGACACTGGACCCTGCAATGTTCACAAAGCGCTTTGTACACCAAAATGTCAGTCAGAACCAGTCCAGAACCGCTCAAAGTCCCCTAAATTGGGGACTTAACATCTAATAGGATTTAATTAAACAGCAAAACGTTCTCTCAGCTCCATGGATACATTTGTAGAATTGCAGGAAATTGGCAAAACATGGGTTATCAAGATGGGGTTATCATTTTCTTTTCTAAAAATCAGTAGCGCCCATTGCCACAACTATACCTCTTTTTGATCCAGAAAAAACCCTGGATTACATCATATAATCATCATCATCATCATCATCATCATCATCAGACATGTAATATACCCTGGTGGGTCTAATCCTGGATGCTGATCGCTTAAAACCACGTTCCACCCGGTGTCTATTCCACATGTTACCACCGGCTGAGGCTATTACATTGAAATGCTTATTCAATGTTACATCTGACTGCGCAATCCACTGTCTCAGCCCAGCCAGACAGTTTCTCAACTTTGATCTCCACTGTCTCAGCCCAGCCAGACAGTTTCTCAACTTTGATCTCCACTGTCTCAGCTCAGCCAGACAGTTTCTCAACTTGATCTCCACTGTCTCAGCCCAGCCAGACAGTTTCTCAACTTGATCTCCACTGTCTCAGCCCAGCCAGACAGTTTCTCAACTTGATCTCCACTGTCTCAGCCCAGCCAGACAGTTTCTCAACTTGATCTCCACTGTCTCAGCCCAGCCAGACAGTTTCTCAACTTGATCTCCATTGTCTCAGCCCAGCCAGACAGTTTCTCAACTTGATCTCCACTGTCTCAGCCCAGCCAGACAGTTTCTCAACTTGATCTCCACTGTCTCAGCCCAGCCAGACAGTTTCTCAACTTGATCTCCATTGTCTCAGCCCAGCCAGACAGTTTCTCAACTTGATCTCCACTGTCTCAGCCCAGCCAGACAGTTTCTCAACTTGATCTCCACTGTCTCAGCCCAGCCAGACAGTTTCTCAACTTGATCTCCATTGTCTCAGCCCAGCCAGACAGTTTCTCAACTTGATCTCCACTGTCTCAGCCCAGCCAGACAGTTTCTCAACATGATCTCCATTGTCTCAGCCCAGCCAGACAGTTTCTCAACTTGATCTCCATTGTCTCAGCCCAGCCAGACAGTTTCTCAACTTGATCTCCACTGTAAAAAGCATCTGGACATTTTCTCCCATGTATTTCAGACTAGCATTTGGTTTTCAACAACGGAGATTTGTATTAAACCTTGCCGACATTTGCAACATTGTTTCAATATTGAAATTCAATCTCCAGCTGTCCGACAGTATTGAACGAGACAGGCAGTTTGGCCGCTTTTCTCAGCCAGTTTGCTGTCATTCCAGCTTCAGTTTGAAATGATTGTGTTAGCTGTGTTGATGGCTAGCTCCTCTGAACAACAGTGTCCTGACGAGTGAGCACATTTTCTATGCCAGGAGAAATTCGCGCCTCATTAGATTGTTTTGGATGTATCCAAATAAATGTCACTAGAAAACAGCTTAAACAAATGCAAATGCGGCTACTTTGCTGTTATTCTGGCTGCACTGTTTGACGCGACTGTGTTAGCCGAAGTTGGCTAGCTAGCGAGCAAGGGAAAAGAACGTTGTCAGCCATAATGGCAACGGAACATTTAGAACCAACGACTGGATCGCGTCCATTGATTTAGAAGAAAAAGACAACGATTGGGTCGTGTCTCTGGCAAGCGAACCGGTAGAACGAACGACAAGCCGGCTTGCGTAGCAACCCTAGATTTGTGTCAGGACTATATCTCGTGGAAGGATGAATTAGTATGAATAAATTCATCAATATAACGTGTGTAATGAAAATATGTCAATCATTATTTGAATATGTTGGTAACCCGTTGTATAAAAGTGATAACGCCCTCGAAGCCGTTATATTGGCACGGTTTGACTTGGTCTCGGGCCTAACAACACCCGTGCCATTATATCCTCCAAACACCGGCTTCTCTGGCATTATCACTTAAATAATGCATCAATCTAAACCAGACCTGTAAAATATACCCAGGTCCATAGAGCTCAAGAGAGGGTAGTTGAAATGCCACTCCCACCACCTCTCACTATCTACATTATACTGTATGCACATGGACAGAGTTATGCAAGGGGGAAAAAATACACAGTGTGGATCATTTTGACAAGAAACAATCTGTATTATAAAACAATCAGGTTGTTATGGGAACCATATGCGTTATCTACACTAGACCATGAGTGTGTGTGTATCTTAAGCGCACACTAGACACTCCCTGGCTGCTGTTTGAACTGTTATCAGTCTATATCCATTAGTAGGCTCTCTTAGGAACAATACTCACTAGTGTTCGTTTCAGTACTTATCACTACGCTTTCATATCAAATCAATTGGCCTAACTAAAGCCCAGCAGATCTGCATTCTGTTTAAAGCTAGAGCAGCATATCATTCTTTTCAGATATTTATTTCTAAACTAATTTGTTCACCATATCTGTACATTACATATATGTTACACATTAGTATTTTACAAAGAAACAGTAGAAGAGGCTCTACTGTACAACACTAGGCTCACAAGGCCAACAGCGCAGCCAGTCACCATAGCCTGCAGCCATGGACACTGGTAATGTGAGTCCCTGTCCGACTGTCTTCATCGATCTCCTTTGCATTATTGTAGCCATTTTCTGTAGCCTGTCAACTATGCCTCTGTCTATCCCTGTTCTCTCCTCTCCGCACAGGCCATACAAAACGCCTCACACCGCGTGGCTGCTGCCTCTCTAACCTGGTGGTCCCAGCACGCACCACCCACGTGGAGTTCCAGGTCTCAGGCAGCCTCTGGAACTGCCGTTCTGCTGCCAACAAGGCAGAGTTCATCTCAGCCTATGCTACCCTCCAGTCCCTCGACTTCTTGGCGCTGACGGAAACATGGATTACCACTGAAAACACTGCTACTGCTACTGCTCTCTCCTCATCTGACCATGTTTTCTCGCATACCCCAAGAGCATCTGGTCAGCGGGGTGGTGGCACAGGAATCCTCATCTCTCCCAAGTGGACATTCTCTATTTTTCCCCTGACCCATCAGTCTATCTCATTTGAATTCCATGCTGTCACAGTCACTAGCACATTTAAGCTTAACATCCTTGTCATTTATCGCCCTCCAGGTTCCCTTGGAGAGTTCATCAATGAGCTTGACGCCTTGATAAGTTCCTTTCCTGAGGATGGTTCACCCCTCACAGTTCTGGGGGACTTCAACCTCCCTACGTCTACCTTTGACTCATTTCTCTCTGCCTCCTTCTTTCCACTCCTCTCCTCTTTTGACCTCACCCTCTGACCGTCCCCCCCTACTCACAAGGCAGGCAATACGCTTGACCTCATCTTTACTAGATGCTGTTCTTCTACTAATCTCACTGCAACTCCCCTCCATGTCTCCGATCACTACTTTGTATCCTTTTCTCTCTCGCTCTCCTCCAACACTACTCACTCTGCACCTACTCAGATGGTAATGCGCCGTCGCAACCTTCGCTCTCTCTCTCCCGCTACTCTCTCCTCTTCCATCCTATCATCTCTTCCCTCTGCTCAATCCTTCTCCCTCCAATCTCCTGATTATGCCTCCTCAACCCTCCTCTCCTCCCTTTCTGTATCCTTTGACTCTCTATGTCCCCTATCCTCCCGGCCGGCTCGGTCCTCCCCTCCAGCTCCGTGGCTTGATGACTCATTGCGAGCTCACAGAACAGGGCTCCGGGCAGCCGAGCGGAAATGGAGGAAAACTAGACTCCCTGCGGACCTGGCATTTTTTCACTCCCTCCTCTCTACATTTTCTTCATCTGTTTCTGCTGCTAAAGCCACTTTCTACCACTCTAAATTCCAAGCATCTGCCTCTAACCCTAGGAAGCTCTCTGCCACCTTCTCCTCCCTGCTGAATCCTCCTCCCCCCCACCTCCCTCTCTGTGGATGACTTCGTCAACCATTTTGAAAAGAAGGTTGACGACATCCGATCCTCGTTTGTTAAGTCAAATGACACTGCTGGTCCTGCTCACGCTGCCCTACCCTATGCTTTGACTTCTTTCTCCCCTCTCTCTCCAGATAAAATCTTTCGACTTGTGACGGCCGGCTGCCCAACAACCTGCCCGCTTGACCCTATCCCCTCCTCTCTTCTCCAGACCATCTCCGGTGACCTTCTCCCTTACCTCACCTCGCTCGTCAACTCATCCTTGACCGCTGGCCATGTCCCTTCCGTCTTCAAGAGAGCGAGAGTTGCACCCCTTCTCAAAAAACCAACACTCGATCCCTCTGATGTCAACAACTACAGACCAGTATCCCTTCTTTCTTTTCTCTCCAAAACTCTTGAGCGTGCCGTCTTTAGCCAACTCTCTTGCTATCTCTCTCAGAATGACCTTCTTGATCCAAACCAGTCAGGTTTCAAGACTGGTCATTCAACTGAGACTGCTCTTCTCTGTGTCACGGAGGCTCTCCGCACTGCTAAAGCTAACTCTCTCTCCTCTGCCTTTGTCCTTCTAGACCTGTCTGCTGCCTTTGATACTGTGAACCATCAGATCCTCCTCTCCACCCTCTCCGAGCTGGGCATCTCCGGCGCGGCTCACTCTTGGATTGCGTCCTACCTGACCGGTCGCTCCTACCAAGTGGCGTGGCGAGAAGCTGTCTCCGCACCACGTGCTCTCACCACTGGTGTCCCCCAGGGCTCAGTTCTAGGCCCTCTCCTATTCTCGCTATACACCAAGTCACTTGGCTCTGTCATATCCTCACATGGCCTCTCCTATCATTGCTATGCAGACGACACACAACTAATCTTCTCCTTTCCCCCTTCTGATAACCATGTCTGGCAGATTTATCAGTGTGGATGACGGATCACCACCTCAAGCTGAACCTCGGCAAGACGGAGCTGCTCTTCCTCCCGGGGAAGGACTGCCCGTTCCATGATCTCGCCATCACGGTTGACAACTCCGTTGTGGCCTCCTCCCAGAGTGCGAAGAGCCTTGGCGTGACCCTGGACAACACCCTGTCGTTCTCCGCTAACATCAAGGCGGTGACCCGATCCTGTAGGTTCATGCTCTACAACATTCGGAGAGTACGAACCTGCCTTACACAGGAAGCGGCACAGGTCCTAATCCAGGCACTTGTCATCTCCCGTCTGGATTACTGCAACTCGTTGTTGGCTGGGCTCCCTGCCTGTGCCATTAAACCCCTACAACTCATCCAGAATGCCGCAGCCCGTCTGGTGTTCAACCTTCCCAAGTTCTCTCACGTCACCCCGCTCCTCTGCACACTCCACTGGCTTCCAGTTGAAGCTCACATCTGCTACAAGACCATGGTGCTTGCCTACGGAGCTGTGAGGGGAACGGAACCTCCGTACCTTTAGGCTCTGATCAGTCCCTACACTCAAGCGAGGGCATTGCGTTCATCCACCTCTGGCCTGCTGGCCCCCCTACCTCTGCGGAAGCACAGTTCCCGCTCAGCCCAGTCAAAACTGTTCGCTGCTCTGGCACCCCAATGGTGGAACAAACTCCCTCACGACGCCAGGACAGCGGAGTCACTCACCACCTCCCGGAGACACTTGAAACCCCACCTCTTTAAGGAATACCTGGGATAGGATAAAGTAATCCTTCTACCCCCCCCTTACCCCCCCCCCCCCAAAAAAAAAACTAACAAAAAAAACATTGTAAAGTGGTTATCCCACTGGCTATAAGGTGAATGCACCAATTTGTAAGTCGCACTGGATAAGAGCGTCTGCTAAATGACGTAAATGTAAATGTAAATGTATCAGCACACAGGTCAATCATCACACAGGTCATCATCACACAGGTCATCAGCACACAGGTCATCATCACACAGGTCATCATCATCACACAGGTCATCAGCACACAGGTCATCATCACACAGGTCATCATCACACAGGTCATCATCACACAGGTCATCATCACACAGGTCATCATCATCACACAGGTCATCATCACACAGGTCATCATCACACAGGTCATCATCATCACACAGGTCATCATCACACAGGTCATCATCATCACACAGGTCATCCATCATCATCACACAGGTCATCATCACACAGGTCATCATCACACAGGTCATCATCAGCACACAGGTCATCAGCTCACCCCGATACACTGACACACACACACAATCTCTCTCTCTCTCTCTCTCAATTCAATTTCAATTTAAGGGCTTTATTGGCATGGGAAACGTATGTTAATATTGCCAAAGCAAGTGAAGTAGATAGTAAACAAAAGTGAAATAAACAATAAATATTAACAGTAAACATTACACTCAGAAGTTCCAAAAGAATAAAGACATTTCAAATGTCATATTATGTCTATATACAGTGTTGTAACAATGTGCAAATAGTTAAAGTACAAATGGGAAAATAAATAAATATGGGTTGTATTTACAATGGTGTTTGTTCTTCACTGGTTGCCCTTTTCTTGTGGCAACAGGTCCCAAATCTTGCTGCTGTGATGGCACACTGTGGTTTTTCACCCAGTAGATAAGGGAGTTTATCAAAATTGGGTTTGTTTTCTAATTCTTTGTTAGGAAGTGCAGCTCAGTTTCCACCTCATTTTGTGGGCAGTGTGCACATAGCCTGTCTTCTCTTGAGAGCCAGGTCTGCCTACGGTCCTTTCTCAATAGCAAGGCTATGCTCACTGAGTCTGTACATAGTCAAAGCTTTCCTTAAGTTTGGGTCAGTCACAGTGGTCAGGTATTCTGCCACTGTGTACTCTCTGTTTATAGCCAAATAGCATTCTAGTTTGCTCTGTTTTCTTGTTAATTCTTTCCAATGTGTCAAGTAATTCTCTTTTTGTTTTCTCATGATTTGGCTGGGTCTAATTGTGTTGTTGTTGTTGTTGTCCTGGGGCTGTAATTGTGTTGTTGTTGTTGTCCTGGTGTCACGTACGTTAAGGAACGGGACGGACCAAGGTGCAGCGTGAAAGGCGTACATGTTTATTAAAGAATAAACACACGACACAGTAACCAAAATAACAAAACTTAACCGTGACGGTCCAAAGGCTAACACACAAGCCTAACACAGGAACACAACAAAAACACACAACACAGGCAGGAAAACTGGCTGCCTAAGTATGATCCCCAATCAGAGACAACGAGCGACCGCTGCCTCTGATTGGGAACCACACCCGGCCAAACATAGAAATACAAACATAGAAATTCACACCCTGACCAAACTAGCTAGAGTTCTATAGGCCAGGGCGTGACACCCGGGGCTCTGTGGGGTCTGTTTGTGTTTGTGAACAGAGCCCCAGGACCAGCTTACTTAGGGGACTCTTCTCCAAGTTCATCTCTCTGTAGGTGATGGCTTTGTTATGGAAGGTTTGGGAATCGCTTCCTTTTAAGTGGTTATAGAATTTAATGGCTCTTTTCTGGATTTGGATAATTAGCGGGTATCGGCCTAATTCTGCTCTGCATGCATTATTTCGTGTTTTTCGTTGTACACAGAGGATATTTTTGCAGAATTCTGCATCCAGAGTCTCAATTTGGTGTTTGTCCCATTTTGTGAATTATTGGTTGGTGAGCGGACCCCAGACCTCACAACCATAAAGGGCAATGGGTTCTATAACTGATTGAAGTATTTTTAGCCAGATTCTAATTGGTATGTCAAATTGTATGTTCCTTTTGATGGCATAGAAGGCCCTTCTTGCCTTGTCTCTCAGATCGTTCACAGATTTGTGGAAGTTACCTGTGGCGCTGATGTTTAGGCCGAGGTATGTATAGTTTTTTGTGTGCTCTAGGGCAACTGTGTCTAATGGAATTTGTATTTGTGGTCCTGGCAACTGGACCTTTTTTGGAACACCATTATTTTTGTCTTACTGAGATTTACTGTCAGGGCCCAGGTCTGACAGAATCTGTGCAGAAGATTTAAGTGCTGCTGTAGGCCGTCCTTGGATGGTGACAGAAGCACCAGATCATCAGCAAACAGTAGACATTTGACTTCAGATTCTAGTAGGGTGAGGCCGGGTGCTGCAGACTGTTCTAGTGCCCTCGCCAATTCGTTGATATATATGTTGAAGAGGGTGGGGCTTAAACTGAATCCCTGTCTCACCCCACGGCCCTGTGGAAAGAAATGTGTGTGTTTTTTGCCAATTTTAACCGCACACTTGTTGTTTGTGTACATGGATTTTATAACTTCGTATGTTTTTCCCCCAACCACACCTTCCATCAATTTGTATAGCAGACCCTCATGCCAAATTGAGTCAAAAGCTTTTTTGAAATCAACAAAGCATGAGAAGACTTTGCCTTTGTTTTGTTTTGTTTGTTTGTCAATTAGGGTGTACACGGCGAAAACGTGGTCTGTCGTACGGTAATTTTGTAAAAAGCCAATTTGACATTTGCTCAGTACATTGTTTTCACTGAGGAAATGAACTAGTCTGCTGTTAATGATAATGCAGAGGATTTTCCCAAGGTTTGCTGTTGACGCATATCCCACGGTAGTTATTGGGGTCAAATTTGGCTCCACTTTTGTGGATTGGGGTGATAAGTCCTTGGTTCCAAATATTGGGGAAGATGCCAGAGCTAAGGATGATGTTAAAGAGTTTAAGTATAGCCAATTGGAATTTGTGGTCTGTATATTTTATAATTTCATTGAGGATACCATCAACACCACAGGCCTTTTTGGGTTGGAGGGTTTGTATTTTGTCCTGTAGTTCATTCAATGTAATTGGAGAATCCAGTGGGTTCTGGTAGTCTTTAATAGTTGATTCTAAGATTTGCATTTGATCATGTATATTTTTTTGCTGTTTGTTCTTTGTTATAGGGCCAAAAATATTGGAGAAGTGGTTTACCCATACATCTCCATTTTGGATAGATAGCTCATCATGTTGTTGTTTGTTGAGTGTTTTCCAATTTTCCCAGAAGTGGTTAGAGTCTATGGATTCTTCAATTACATTGAGCTGATTTCTGACATGCTGTTCCTTCTTTTTCCGTAGTGTATTTCTGTATTGTTTTAGTGATTCACCATAGTGAAGGCGTAGGCTCAGGTTTTCAGGGTCTCTATGTTTTTGGTTGGATAGGTTTCTCAATTTCTTTCTTAGGTTTTTGCATTCTTCATCAAACCATTTGTCACTGTTGTTACTTTTCTTCAGTTTTCTGTTAGAGATTTTTAGATTTGATAGGGAAGCTGAGAGGTCAAATATACTGTTTAGGTTTTCTACTGCCAAGTTTACACCTTCACTATTACAGTGGAACATTTTGTCCAGGAAGCTCTCTAAAAGGGATTGAATTTGTTGTTGCCTAATTGTTTTTTGGTAGGTTTCAACACTACTTTCCTTCCATCTATAGCATTTCTTAATATTATTCAGTTCCCTTGGCTTTGATGCCTCATGATTGAGTATTGCTCTGTTCAAGTAGACTGTGATTTTGCTGTGGTCTGATAGGGGTGTCAGTGGGCTGACTGTGAACGCTCTGAGAGACTCTGGGTTGAGGTCAGTGATAAAGTAGTCTATTGTACTACTGCCAAGAGATGAGTTATAGGTGTACCTACCAAAGGAGTCCCCTCGAAGCCTAACATTGACTATGTACATACCCAGTGTGCGACAGAGCTGCAGGAGTTGCGACCCATTTTTGTTGGTTATGTTGTCGTAGTTGTGCCTAGGGGGGCATATGGGGGAGGGAATGCTGTCACCTCCAGGTAGGTGTTTGTCCCCCTGTCTGCTGAGGGTGTCAGGTTCTTGTCCAGTTCTGGCATTTAGGTCGCCACAGACTAGTACATGTCCCTGGGTCTGGAAATGATTGATTTCCCCCTCCGGGATGGAGAAGCTGTCTTCATTAAAGTATAGGGATTCTAGTGGGGGCATATACAGTTGAAGTCGGAAGTTTACATACACTTAGGTTGGAGTCAATAAAACTTGTTTTTCAACCACTCCACAAATTTCTTGATAACAAACTATAGTTTTGGCAAGTCGGTTAGGACATCTACTTTGTGCATGACACAAGTAATTTTTCCAACAATTGTTTACAAACAGATTATTTCACTTATAATTCACTGTATCACAATTTCAGAAGTTTACATACACTAAGTTGACTGTGCCTTTAAACAGCTTGGAAAATTCCAGAAAATGATGTGATGGCTTTAGAAGCTTCTGATAGGCTAATTGACATCATTTGTGGATGTATTTCAAGGCCTACCTTCAAACTCAGTGCCTCTTTGCTTGACATCATGGGAAAATCAAAAGAAATCAGCCAAGACCTCAGAAGAAAAATTGTAGACCTCCACAAGTCTGGTTCATCCTTGGGAGCAATTTTCAAACACCTGAAGGTACCACATTCATCTGTACAAACAATAGTACGCAAGTATAAACCACGCAGACGTCATACCGCTCAGGAAGGAGACGCGTTCTGTCTCCTAGAGATTAACGTACTTTGGTGCGAAAAGTGCAAATCAATCCCAGAACACCAGCAAAGGACCTTGTGAAGATGCTGTAGGAAAGTATCTATATCCACAGTAAAATGAGACCTATATCGACATAACCTGAAAGGCCGCTCAGCAAGGAAGAAGCCACTGCTCCAAAACCGCCATAAAAAAGCCAGACTATGGTTTGCAACTGCACATGGGGACAAAGATCGTACTTTTTGGAGAGATGTCCTCTGGTCTGATGAAACAAAAATGGAAATGTTTGGACATAATAACCATCGTTATGTTTGAAGGAAAAAGGGGAAGGCTTGCAAGCCGAAGAACACCATCCCAACCGTGAAGCACGGGGGTGGCAGAATCATGTTGTGGGGGTGCTTTGCTGCAGGAGGGACTGGTGCACTTCACAAAATAGATGGCATCATGAGGAAGGAAAATTATGTGGATATATTGAAGCAACATCTCAAGACATCAGTCAGGAAGTTAAAGCTTGGGTTGCAAATGGGTCTTCCAAATGGACAATGACCCCAAGCATACTTCCAAAGTTGTGGCAAAATAGCTTAAGGACAACAAAGTCAAGGTATTGGAGTGGCCATCACAAAGTCCTGACCTCAACCTATAGAAAATCTGTGGGCAGAACTGAAAAGCATGTGCGAGCAAGGAGGCCTACAAACCTGACTCAGTTACACCAGCTCTGTCAGGAGGAATGGACCAAAATTCACCCAACTTATTGTGGGAAGCTTGTGGAAGACTACCCGAAACGTTTGGCCCAAGTTAAACAATTTAAAGGCAATGCTACCAAATACTAATTGAGTGTATGATTAAATAAATAAAAGCTGAAATAAATCATTCTCTCTACTATTATTCTGACATTTCACATTCTTAAAATAAAGTGGTGATCCTAACTGACCTAAGACAGGGAATTAAATGTCAGGAATTGTGAAAAACTGAGTTTAAATGTATTTGGCTAAGGTGTATGTAAACTTCTGACTTCAACTGTAGGTAGCACACAGGAGGACATTTTTCTCTGTAGGGATAATTTCCTTTTGAATTTCTAGCCAAATGTAAAATGTTCCTGTTTTGATTAATTTAATAGAGTGAGTTAGGTCTGCTCTATACCAAATTAGCATACCCTCTGAGTCCCTTCCCTGTTTCACACCTGGTAGTTTGGTGGATGGGACTACCACCTCTCTGTAACCTAGAGGGCAACCAGTGGGTCCGTCTCCTCTATACCATGTTTCTTGTAGGATGACAATGTCTGTATTTCCGATTTCTTTGGTGAAGTCCAGGTTCCTGCTCTTTAGGCCAAAGGCAGATGACCTCAGGCCTTGGATATTCCAGGATGAAATAGTGAAGGCTTTGTGTTCTCTAAAGTGTCTAATGTTGTTGGTTGTGTGGTTTGGCCTCAGGCCAGTAATTGTGAGCAGAGCCTGCTGAGCATCTGGTACATGCCATTGGCTTGGGCTAGTGTAAGAGTGGGGTTTGGGCCTGTTTGCCTGCTCACGGCCTGGGCGTATGTGTGACTTTCATGTTGAGGCCCTCTTTGCGGGAGTGGGGGGCATGGGGTGGGTAGGAGGGGCATAGGTCTGATCTGAGGGGGCCTAAATGGGGTGTGGGCATGGTTGACTTGGGGGGGTGTTAATTGGTGGGGGTGGGGGTGTAGATGTGGCTGATGGTGCTGTGGTCTGGATGTAGGTCCTCTCGGCGGGGGTCCTCTATGTGTAGGTCCGGGGGGGGTCCCGCAGGTCTGGTAGAGTGTCTCGCTGGTCTGGGCGGGGTGTCTGTTGATCTGTTGCTCCTGTGTGAGGTGTTGGGTCTGCGGTTGAGGGTGATATCCTTTAGGGTCCGGGCGAAGGTGGGCACTGCTGCCTTGTATGTGGTGCTCTGTAGCTCAGCTGGTAGAGTTTGGCGCTTGTAACGCCAAGGTAGTGGGTTCGATCCCCGGGACCACCCATACACAAAAAAAAATTATGCACGCATGACTGTAAGTCGCTTTGGATAAAAGCGTCTGCTAAATGGCATATTATTGTATAGGTGGACCTGGTCGTAAGGGCTGTTCATGTCCAGGGTGGAGTGGTGGGCCAGGTAGACATTTGGTTTTGATGAACAGTCACAGGAAATACTGGCGTTTACCTGCTGTATGGTAGCAGGGTGGAAGTCTTTTCATAGTAGCAGGGTTGAGATAACCACTTGTGCGTTCGGGAAAGTAGAAGACGCTTTTTCTATCACTCCCTTGAGTGCTGTGGCCAGCCTTTCCTGCTGTGTTCTCATGTCGTTTGTGCCTGTGTGTATTATTATGTGGCTGGGTGATCCTAGTTGGTCCTTAGACAGAAGGTCTAGGGCATGCTAGGTGTTTGGACACCAGAGTTTAGACACAGTGTGTTTGGGGAAAAGTTTATTTTCTTGTATGTATTTCCCATTTGAGTCCATAAGGAGTACAATCTGTGGCTTGTGTATGTCCTCAGTGGGTGTGGGGGAGTCGTCATGAGGGCTATCAGGGTGGCTGACAGGGGGGGTGATCAGCGTCCACACCGTGTGTGTGTGTGTGTGTGTGTGTGTGTGTGCGTGTGTGTGTGTGTAGCTACACTACCAGTTCTGCAGTCTTAATGAGACTGACAGAAGTCAATGTGATACCAAAGAGCCTACTTTTTCTTTGCAGTTAGACATGCGAGCCAGCAACCGGGAAAAAGCTAACTGTAAAATCTGTCGGGAAGTGAGCCTTCTAGCCACTGCCGCCCCTCATCTCATCATTCCCTTTGTTTTGTCTTGTTGATTACACACACCTGGTTCATATCCCCTCATCAGTACCTGTATCAGTATTCCCTCTGCCCCCCATGTCTTTGTGTGTGATTGTTTATTGTGGAGGTGACTATAGCTCGGTGGAGCTATATTGTATTTTGTATCTCCAGGATATTCACCCGTGTGCCTTGTTTTCTCCAGTTCGCCGTATTTCCGCACTGGAGTGTTTTACGCATTGCTGCGTACGGCTGTATTGCCGAATAAACCATTTATTCTGTGATTTACCCTCCTGCGCCTGACTCCGTCCTAAACCACACGCTACAGAATCACACACCCAAACAGCATGGAGTCAGCTGGAGCGGGGAATATGCCTGGAGTCGTGGAGCGGGTCCGGGAGCATTCCAACATGTTAGCCAGTTTGGGCGAAGCGATGGATCGGGTTCTCCAGGTCGTCCAACACCTGGAGAGGAGAGGACACGACCCTTCGGGACCAGCTGAGCGACCGGATCCAGCCACCCACACCCCAGCACCCAGAGGTATTCACCTATCCCGACCGAGGGAGTACATTGGCACAGCGGCCCGCTGCCAGGGATTCCTCCTGCTGCTGGACCTCTATTTTTCCATCATCAGCCCGGCTCTATCGGAGCGGGAGAAGGTGTCCGCCCTCGTTTCCTGCCTCTGTGGGAAAGCCCTGGAGTGGGCCAACGCGTTCTGGAGTGAAGGAGGAGACGCGTTGGACAACTACGGGGAGTTCGCTCGCCTCTTCCGGGCCATCTTCGATCACCCTCCCGAAGGGAGAGAGGCGGGCATGCGGCTAGTCCATCTGAGGCAGGGAACGAGGACCACGCAGGACTTTGCCCTGGAGTTTAGAACTCTAGCAGCTGGGTCTGGGTGGAACGAGTGGGCCCTCATCAATCGCTTCCGGTGCAGCCTGCGAGAGTACGTCCGAAGGGAGCTAGCCTGCCGGGATACCACGTTGACTTTCAACCAGCTGGTGGACATGGCCATCCGGTTGGACAACCTGCTGGCTTCAAGAGGACGTCCTGGAAGGGGCCTGCCCGTTTCACCCCCGTTCAACCCGGATTACGTTCCGATGGAGCTGGGTGGCGCAGCGATCCGGGAGAACGGAGCACGCTGTCGTCAGAGTTCTTCTGGGTCTGGAGGCGGCAGGCAGGGCACTCTCGTGTCATCTCAGGTAGCGCAAACCCACACTCGTTCAGAGCCCTCTGCTGCGCACTTCATCATACACGTCACCTTCCTTGATTACATGTTAGTTCCCCAGTGTAAGGCACTGGTCGATTCAGGCGCAGCTGGGAACTTCATGGACAGGTCCTTAGCTAATAGTCTATGTATCACATTGGTTCCCCTACCCATTCCATTGCCCATCAAAGCACTTGACAGTCGACCATTAGGGTCAGGTTATGTTAGGGAGGTTACAGCACCAGTCACGATGATTATGCAGGAGACCCATAGGGAGCAAATCACCTTTTTTATTATTGAGTCCCCTGATTTCCCTGTTGTGTTGGTCCTTCCCTGGCTAGCACAACATGACCACACCTTTCCATGGCCACAGAGGGTTCTCATGGGGTGGTCGCGAGAGTGTCTGGGTAGGTGTCTAGCTGTTTCCGTTGATGCAACCACGGTGGAAAGTCGAGACACTACCTCCACCGTGCGCATTCCCCCCCGAATATCTCGATTTGGCGCAAGTGTTTTCTAAAACGCAGGTGACCAAATTACCACCCCATCGGGCAGGGGATTGCGCGATAAACCTCTGGGTAGACGCTGTGCCTCCCAGGAGTCATGTATATCCCCTGTCGCAGGCTGAAACGGAGGCTATGGAGACATATGTCTCCGAGTCCCTGCGCCAGGGGTTCATATGTCCCTCCACTTCACCCGCCTCCTCAAGTTTATTTTTTGTGAAGAAGAAAGACGGAGGTCTGCATTGATTACCGGGCACTTAATCAAACTACCATTTGCTACAGTTACCCTCTACCCATCATCTCCTCTGTTATCGAATCAATGCATGGGGCGCGCTTCTTCACGAAATTAGATCTCAGGAGTGCGTACAACCTGGTGCGTGTCCGGGAAGGGGACAAGTGGAAGACAGCATTTAGCACAACCATGGGGCATTATGAATACCTGGTGATGCCGTACGGGTTGACGAATGCTCCATCAGTCTTCCAGTCCTTTGTGAAAGAGGTGTTTCGGGACGTGCTTGGTCGCGGTGTGGTGGTCTACATCGATTACATTCTGGTACATTCCGCTACGCGCGCTGAGCTTGTGTCCCTGGTTCGCAGAGTGCTGGGCCGACTGTTGGAGCATGACCTATATGCCAAGGCAGAAAAGTGTCTGTTCTTCCAACAGTCCGTCTCCTTCCTCGGATACCACATCACCACCTCAGGTGTGAAGATGGAGGGAGACCGCATTTCCGCCGTGCGGAATTGGCCGACTCCAACCACGGTGAAGGAGGTGCAGCGCTTCATTGGCTTTGCCAATTACTATCGGAGGACAGGGCTTTGGCAAGGTCGCAGTTCCCATCACCTCTCTGTTGAAGGGTGGGCCGTCCCGGCTCCGCTGGTCTGCTGAGGATGACAGGGCTTTCAGTAACCTGAGGGCTCTGTTCACCTCAGCCCCGGTACTGGCCCATCCCGATCCATCATTGCCGTTTGTAGTGGAGGTGGATGCGTCCAAGGTAGGGGTAGGCACTGTCCTATCCCAACGCTCGGGTACGCCACCCAAGCTCCGCCCCTGTGCCTTCTTCTCGAAGAAGCTCAGCAAGGCGGAGCAGAACTACGACGTTGGTGATCGGGAGCTGTTGACTGTTGTCAGAGCCCTGACCGCGTGGAGGCACTGGCTAGAGGGGGCGAAAAACTCTTTCCTCTTCTGGACTGACCACCGTAACCTGGAGTACATTTTACATTTACATTTTATCCGGGCAGCTAGGAGGCTGAACCCTTATCAGGCCAGGTGGGCCTTGTTCTTCACCAGGTTTCATTTCACGCTTTCCTACATACCAGCACTAAGAACGTGAAGGCAGACATACTGTCACAGCTGCACGGCACAGAGGAGAGGCCCATAGACAACACCTCCATACTCCCGGCCTCCTGCATTGTGGCGCCAGTAGTGTGGACTGTGGACGCGGACATAGAGCGGGTGTTACACACAGAGCCATCTCCACCTCAGTGCCCGGCTGGGCTGCGGTACGTGCCGTCTATTGTCCGTGATTGTCTTATCTATTGGGCACACACGTCCCCATCCTCTGGTCACCCAGGCATCGGCCGTACAGTGTGCTGCCTGACTGGGAAGTACTGGTGGCCTACCTTGGCTAAGGACGTGAGGGTGTATGTCTCCTCCTGCTCGGTGTGCACCCAGAGTAACGCACCTAGGCACCTTCCAGCGGGTAAGTTAAACCCCTTACCAGTTCCACAACGGCCATGGTACCACTTATCTATTGACTTTCTAACTGATCTTCCCCTCTCTCAGGGTAACACCACCAACCTGGTTGTTGTGGACCGCTTTTCTAAAGCCTGCCGCCTCCTTCCTCTGACCGGTCTCCCCACGGCCCTGAAAACTGCGGAGGCTCTGTTTACTCACGTCTTCCAGCACTACGGGGTACCAGAGGACATCGTTTCTGACCAGGGTCCCCAGTTTACGTTCAGGGTCTGGAAGGCGTTCATGGAACGTCTGGGGGTCTCGGTCAGCCTGACCTCTGGGTTTCACCCCGAGTCTAATGGGCAGGTGGAACGGGTGAATCAGGATGTGGGTAGGTTCCTGCGGTCCTACTGCCAGGACCGGCCGGGGGAGTGGCCGGTGTTCTTGCCATGGGCCGAATATGCCCAGAACTCTCTCCGCCACTCCTCCACTAACCTAAATCCCTTTAAATGTGTCTTAGGGTATCAGCCATGGCATGAGAGCCAGACCGAAGCTCCTGCTGTGGACGACTGGTTTCGGCACGCGGAGGAGACGTGGAACGCTGCCCACGTGCATCGCCAGAAAGCCAACGCTGACCGCCACCGTAGTGAGGCCCCGGTCTTTGTACCGGGTGATCGGGTCTGGCTCTCGTCCCGGAATCTGCCCCTCCGCCTTCCCTGCCGGAAGCTGAGCCCGCGGTTTGTGGGGCTGTTCAAAGTCCTGAGGAGAATAAACGAGGTTACGTATAGGTTACTACTCCCTCCTGATTACCGTATTAACCCCTCGTTTCACGTGTCTCTCCTCAGGCCGGTGGTGGCTGGTCCGCTCCAGGAGTCTGAGGTGCGGGAGGTCCCTCTGCTCCCTCTGGACATCGAGGGGGCCCCGGCGTACTCTGTCCGTTCCATCCTGGATTCGAGGCGTCGGGTGGGGGCCTTCAGTACCTCGTGGAGTGGGAGGGGTACAGTCCGGAGGAGCGGTGCTGTGTCCCGGTGAGGGATGTCCTCGATCCCTCCCTGTTGCGGGATTTCCACCGTCGCCATCTGGCTCGCCCTGCTCTGCGTCCTCCTGGCCGTCCCCGAGGCTGGTGTCGGGGTACTGCTGGAGCTGCGCGTCAAGGGGGGGGGGGGGGGGGGGGTACTGTCACGACTTCCTCCGAAGCTGCCTCCTCTCCGTACCGCTGTATTGTCGAATAAACCTTTTATTCTGTGATTTACCCTCCTGCGCCTGACTCCGTCCAAAATCACCTGCTACAACCGGTTCGAAACAAAGAAAAGTACTGGTTTATATCTTTCCTTTCTGTTTCTTTTTAAACCTATGAAATTGTACATCTTTTTTTATTTAGCTCAACGTTAAATTACTTAACCAATTATGCAGTGTGGATAGAGCAGCTTGCTATGGAGCGGGCAATCTATAGCTCAGTGAGTTGTTTACATGCGTGATGGAAAGACAAGTGTCGGGCACGAGATGCAACTGACATTTTGTTGGTGGGGAGAGAGAGAGAGAGAGAGAGAGAGAGAGAGAGACAGAGAGAGAGAGAGAGACAGAGAGAGACAGAGAGAGAGAGAGACAGAGAGAGAGAGAGAGAGAGAGAGAGAGAGAGAGAGAGAGAGAGAGAGAGAGAGAGAGAGAGAGAGAGAGAGAGAGAGACAGAGAGAGAGAGAGAGAGAGACAGAGAGAGAGACAGAGAGAGAGAGAGAGAGAGAGAGAGAGAGAGAGAGAGAGAGAGGGTGGAGGAGGAGGCTTGAAGCTCTGGACATCTTGTTATGACATGCATTATCTGAATTAGGGCCACAGAATTATACCTACGGAGGAGCGACTTCTATGGAGGAACTTAGAATGTCTTTAAACTTCAGAGTTGGCTTAACGTTGGACCAGAGAGGCTAGCTAGCTAACAAGCTTGTGTGTGCAGAGCGGTACCAGAATTAAAAACACGTCTTACATTTTTGTAGTTAATAAATCCAATGTGAAATGTGATAACTATAGTATCCCTAACTAGCATTGAATTAGCGAATCCATTATTCTCTAATAAAAAATATCTCTCCCTATCTTCTGAAACACGCTTGTAATGTCAGTAGGCTACAGCTATGCTTTGGAGGGGGATGGGCAGGTAGCCTACATGCCCACCTACTGGTAAAGATGTCCAGCTGGCAGGCAGACACTGGAAGAAGATTCTGATTGACAGAGGGAGGGCTTTGCATAGGCGCTTTGTAGTTATTAACCGGTTCCCATGCTTGTAAAATAACGGCTATGTTCCAGAACGTTATAGATCACTTTCCTTCCCGGTTCTGATTCTGTTCCCTGAACATTTTAGTTATTTTCCGGTTTTCTGTTCTGTTCCCTGAACCGGTTCCAACCCCTGGTATGTATGTACAGTATGTATGTGTGTATGTTTGTGTATGCTTGTGTGTGTGTGTGTGTGTGTGTGTGTGTGTGTGTGTGTGTGTGTGTGTGCAATTGACCAATAAAGGGATCCTAAAATCTTAAGCTATTGTGCTGCCTGCTGCAAGAAGAATCACTGCAGTCTCTCTCTGTTCCGTGCACATTATAGAGGATACATTAGTACTGTACAGTATGTGGATATTGAGATGTAGTCCATTTTTAGAAACCATGAATCACCGTCATCGCTTCTAGCGAAAAGAAAAAAAGAAGCATGGATCGCAGTGCTTGGAGGGAGGGAGGGAGGGAGGGAGGGAGGGAGGGAGGGAGGGGTGAAAGAGAAGGCATAGAATGAGGATTTTTCTTTTCTTTATGTTGAAAAGCTGTATTAAAAAAAAGGTTTAGCATGCACACTACTCACTGTCTTGCAGCTATAGGTTTGTGGTGAACTAACTCCTTGTGTTATGGTATAGGTGACTAACTCCTTGTGTTATGGTATAGGTGACTAACTCCTTGTGTTATGATATAGGTGACTAACTCCTTGTGTTATGGTATAGGTGACTAACTCCTTGTGTTATGGTATAGGTGACTAGCTCATTGTGTTATGATATAGGTGACTAACTCCTTGTGTTATGGTATAGGTGACTAACTCCTTGTGTTATGGTATAGGTGACTAACTCCTTGTGTTATGGTATAGGTGACTAACTCATTGTGTTATGGTATAGCTGACTAACTCCTTGTGTTATGGTATAGGTGTCTAACTCCTTGTGTTATGGTATAGGTGACTAACTCATTGTGTTATGATATAGGTGACTAACTCCTTGTGTTATGGTATAGGTGACTAACTCCTTGTGTTATGATATAGGTGTCTAACTCCTTGTGTTATGGTATAGGTGTCTAACTCCTTGTGTTATGGTATAGGTGACTAACTCCTTGTGTTATGGTATAGGTGACTAACTCCTTGTGTTATGGTATAGGTGACTAACTCCTTGTGTTATGGTATAGGTGTCTAACTCCTTGTGTTATGGTATAGGTGACTAACTCCTTGTGTTATGGTATAGGTGACTAACTCCTTGTGTTATGGTATAGGTGACTAACTCATTGTGTTATGGTATAGGTGACTAACTCCTTGTGTTATGGTATAGGTGTCTAACTCCTTGTGTTATGGTATAGGTGACTAACTCCTTGTGTTATGGTATAGGTGACTAACTCCTTGTGTTATGGTATAGGTGTCTAACTCCTTGTGTTATGGTATAGGTGTCTAACTCCTTGTGTTATGGTATAGGTGACTAACTCCTTGTGTTATGGTATAGGTGACTAACTCCCTGTGTTATGGTATAGGTGACTAACTCCTTGTGTTATGGTATAGGTGACTAACTCATTGTGTTATGGTATAGGTGACTAACTCCTTGTGTTATGGTATAGGTGTCTAACTCCTTGTGTTATGGTATAGGTGACTATCTCCTTGTGTTATGGTATAGGTGACTAACTCCTTGTGTTATGGTATAGGTGTCTAACTCCTTGTGTTATGGTATAGGTGACTAACTCCGTGTGTTATGGTATAGGTGACTAACTCCTTGTGTTATGGTATAGGTGACTAACTCCTTGTGTTATGGTATAGGTGTCTAACTCCTTGTGTTATGGTATAGGTGTCTAACTCCTTGTGTTATGGTATAGGTGACTAACTCCTTGTGTTATGGTATAGGTGACTAACTCCTTGTGTTATGGTATAGGTGACTAACTCCTCCTTGTGTTATGGTATAGGTGACTAACTCCCTGTGTTATGGTATAGGTGACTAACTCCTTGAGTTATGGTATAGGTGACTAACTCCCTGTGTTATGGTATAGGTGACTAACTCCTTGAGTTATGGTATAGGTGACTAACTCCTTGTGTTATGGTATAGGTGACTAACTCCTTGTGTTATGGTATAGGTGACTAACTCCTTGTGTTATGGTATATGTGACTAACTCCTTGTGTTATGGTATAGGTGACTAACTCCTTGTGTTATGGTATAGGTGTCTAACTCCTTGTGTTATGGTATAGGTGTCTAACTCCTTGTGTTATGGTATAGGTGACTAACTCCCTAACCGCCTGGTTTCTCTTTATCTCTACAGCTATAAGCGTGTGGTGACAAAGCAGCGAGCGGCCGTGGCGGTGGTGGTGTGCTGGACCGTGGCCTTCGTCGTGGGCTTGACCCCCATGCTGGGCTGGAACAACCTGTGGAGGTAGATGGCTACGTATTTTAAATTAGTTTTGTGTTGTGTTTGTTAATTACAGTGTGACATTGACTACATTGACTGTGTACGAAATAGCTTACTGTTTCCTTATGAAGTGCACTACTTTTGAACAGGGCCCATAGGGTGCCATTTCAGGCTCCCCAATTTATCCTTTCAATTATGTATTTGTAATAAGAATGATCAAATAGTTCAGCTCTTCTAATTCTGCTATTGATACTATGTATCCATAATATACCCAATTACAAGTAAATAACACCCCTGTCTCTCTCTGTCTCTCTCTCTCTCTCTCTCTCTCTCTCTCTCTCTCTCTCTCTCTCTCTCTGTCTCTCTCTCTCTCCTCCATCTCTCTCTCTCTCTCTCTCTCTCTCTCTCTCTCTCTCTCTCTCTCTCTCTCTCTCTCTCTCTCTCTCTCTCTCTCTCTCTCTCTCTCTCTCTCTCTCTCTCTCTCTGTCTCTCTGTCTCTCTGTCTCTCTGTCTCTACCCCCTCTCTTTCTCTCTCTCTCTGTTTCTCTTGTTTCTCTCTCTCTCTCCCTCTCTGTCTCTCTGTCTCTCCCCCCTCTCTTTCTCTCTCCCCCCCTTCTCCATCCCTGAAGGCTGCAGCAGAACGGTTCCCTGAACGAGGATCTCATCATCACCTGTCAGTTTGAGAACGTAATCAGCATGGACTACATGGTCTACTTCAACTTCTTCGGCTGGGTATTATAACATCTCTCTTTGTGTAGTATATCAACTGGGTGGAGGTCAAGGCGTCTGATGTTGTTTTGTTGAACTTAAGAGAAAGCATATATGTTGTTGTTAAGTAGCTCTGTAGCTCAACTAGTGCATGGGTAAAACATGGTACTGGAGCTAACACGGGACTGGACTGTGTTTCACTACAGGTGCTGCCTCCTTTACTCCTCATGCTGGTCATCTACACAGAGATCTTCTACATGATCCACAAGCAGCTCAACAAGAAGGTGAGGTGACCACCGCCCCTCCTCCCATCTATGTAGCCTCGCCCCACCTCTGTTTCAATTCCATAAGGAGTTGGCAAGAGCAGGAACAGACTAGCACCTACACTACCATCTACAGCCAGGGGGAACAGGGGGAACAGACTAGCTCCTACACTACCACCTACAGCCAGGGGGAACAGACTAGCTCCTACACTACCACCTACAGCCAGGGGGAACAGACTAGCTCCTACACTACCATCTACAGCCAGGGGGAACAGACTAGCTCCTACACTACCACCTACAGCCGGGGGAATTGATTCCCTGAGTATCTGAGTATAAGACCTATAGTAATGATTATTCATTAATAATAACAAGAATACTAAATCAAGATAATATTTACTCTTACAGGCTTGCACCGTCAGCCACACCGACCCCAACAAGTACTATGACAAGGAACTCAAACTGGCCAAGTCATTGGCTCTCGTTCTCTTCCTGTTTGCCATCAGCTGGCTTCCCCTCCACATCATCAACTGCGTCACGCTGTTCTGTCCGACCTGCGACAAACCCCTGTTCCTGATCTACATCGCTATATTGCTCACGCACGGCAACTCAGCCGTCAACCCCATCGTCTACGCCTTCCGCATCAAGAAGTTCCGCGACGCTTTCCTGAAGATCTGGAAGCAGTACTTCTGTTGTAAGGACGTACCCGCCATTTTGAACCAGCCCAGTGAGAAGGATGGGAATGAGAAGGGGAACCAGAATGGGAACGGGAATCCTAATCTGAACGGGGACTCACAGCCAGCTCTGTCGCCACCACAAGAAGGGCAGCAGCCTCCACTAGAGCAGGGGGCCAAGCACCAACTGCCACAGTCTCACAACGATGCCACACCACAGCAGAAACCCCCCATGGAGCACAACAATATCTAACTGCTCTACTTTGACGTGTCAGAAACCTGTCAGTTCCTATGTTTTGGGAGATGAATAGAGGTTGTTTGACAGGAGTCAGAGGCATCCTGATAGTATTCGTTCGGAATGTATAGCAACCAATGGAGGAGTGTGACATGGTGAAAGAAACGTTTAATCAGTCTACTTTTTGTACCTCGCACCTGGATGTGATTGGATGTTTGTGTACACTACTTTGAAAGGAGTGTGACATGGTACCTACTGAATGGAAGGATTCTGGTGCAGTGTTTGGCCACTTGCAGCTTAAGGATCCATTTTACAGACTGTGAAATCAAATTTGAACATTAATGTGGTGGTGTACAGTGGGGGAAAAAAGTATTTAGTCAGCCACCAATTGTGCAAGTTCTCCCACTTAAAAAGATGAGAGAGGCCTGTAATTTTCATCATGGGTACACGTCAACTATGACAGACAAATTGAGAAAAGAAAATCCAGAAAATCACATTGTAGGATTTTTTATGAATTTATTTGCAAATTATGGTGGAAAATAAGTATTTGGTCACCTACAAACAAGCAAGATTTCTGGCTCTCACAGACCTGTAACTTCTTCTTTAAGAGGCTCCTCTGTCCTCCACTCGTTACCTGTATTAATGGCACCTGTTTGAACTTGTTATCAGTATAAAAGACACCTGTCCACAACTTCAAACAGTCACACTCCAAACTCCACTATGGCCAAGACCAAAGAGCTGTCAAAGGACACCAGAAACAACATTGTAGACCTGCACCAGGCTGGGAAGACTGAATCTGCAATAGGTAAGCAGCTTGGTTTGAAGAAATCAACTGTGGGAGCAAATATTAGGAAATGGAAGACATACAAGACCACTGATAATCTCCCTCGATCTGGGGCTCCACGCAAGATCTCACCCCGTGGGGTCAAAATGATCACAAGAACAGTGAGCAAAAATCCCAGAACCACACGGGGGGACCTAGTGAATGACCTGCAGAGAGCTGGGACCAAAGTAACAAAGCCTACCATCAGTAACACACTACGCCGCCAGGGACTCAAATCCTGCAGTGCCAGACGTGTCCCCCTGCTTAAGCCAGTACATGACCAGGCCCATCTGAAGTTTGCTAGAGTGCATTTGGATGATCCAGAAGAGGATTGGGAGAATGTCATATGGTCAGATGAAACCAAAATAGAACTTTTTGGTAAAAACTCAACTCGTCGTGTTTGGAGGACAAAGAATGCTGAGTTGCATCCAAAGAACACCATACCTACTGTGAAACATGGGGGTGGAAATATCATGCTTTGGGGCTGTTTTTCTGCAAAGGGACCAGGACGACTGATCTGTGTAAAGGAAAGAATGAATGGGGCCATGTATCGTGAGATTTTGAGTGAAAACCTCCTTCCATCAGCAAGGGCATTGAAGATGAAACGTGGCTGGGTCTTTCAGCATGACAATGATCCCAAACACACCGCCCGGGCAACGAAGGAGTGGCTTCGTAAGAAGCATTTCAAGGTCCTGGAGTGGCCTTGCCAGTCTCCAGATCTGAACCCCATAGAAAATCTTTGGAGGGAGTTGAAAGTCCGTGTTGCCCAGCGACAGCCCCAAAACATCATTGCTCTAGAGGAGATCTGCATGGAGGAATGGGCCAAAATACCAGCAACAGTGTGTGAAAACCTTGTGAAGACTTACAGAAAACGTTTGACCTGTGTCATTGCCAACAAAGGGTATATAACAAAGTATTGAGAAACTTTTGTTATTGACCAAATACTTATTTTCCACCATAATTTGCAAATAAATTCATAAAAAATCCTACAATGTGATTTTTTGGATTTTCTTTTCTCATTTTATCTGTCATAGTTGACGTGTACCTATGATGAAAATTACAGGCCTCTCTCATCTTTTTAAGTGGGAGAACTTGCACAATTGGTGGCTGACTAAATACTTTTTTCCCCACTGTATTTGAGTTTGAGGCGGAGGAAAAAAAACATTGAAAATGAGTATTAGGGTTTATACGGTAAAAACATTGACAATTATTATTAGGGTTTATACGGTAAAAAAGTGTAATCAAAAACTTGCAATAATGTAAGTCTCTTTGATAATGAGACATCTTAGTAACTAACTGAACTGAAGAAACTAAGCTTTAACTGACAGTTAACAGAACACTGACAGTTGGTCTTTTTAGCATTGCGAAATTAGAAAGGAACTGACAGTTGGTAGGATCCTCATGACAAAATGTGCAAAATCCAGCACTGACTGTGAGGTCAATCAATGTCAGATTATCAAACATTATAAAACTAAATGAATATGTGACTTAAAAGGGTTCCAGATGTTCCAATTATCAAACGATAAGGTTCATCTTCCTGCGGTTTATTAAACTGTATTGATTTGAGCTGACAAAGGCTTTATATGAATGTAGTGATGTAAATTTGAATTAAATGTAGCTAAGGTGGCAGCTCGTCAGCTGTGAATGAACGCTCACCTCTTGATTCAGGGTCTTAAGGCACAAGAAGCACAGTGGAGGAACGAGTGGAGCGCTGCTCTCCTCTACACCTCTCCTCTCCACTCTACACCTCTCCCCTCTACACCTCTCCTCTCCCCTCTACACCTCTCCTCTCCCCTCTACACCTCTCCTCTCCCCTCTACATCTCTCCCCCCTACACCTCTCCTCTCCCCTACACCTCTCCTCTCCCCTTTACTCCTCTACTCCTCTACATCTCTACACCTCTACACCTCTCCCCTACACCTCTCCTCTCCCCTCTACACCTCTCCCCCCTACACTCTCCTCTCCCCTCTACATCACTCCTCTCCTCTCCCCTCTACACCTCTACACCTCTCCTCTCCCCTCTACACCTCTCCTCTCCCCTACACCTCTCCTCTCCCCTCTACACCTCTCCTCTCCCCCCTACACCTCTCCTCTCCTCTCCCCTCTACACTTCTCCTCTCCTCTCCCCTCTACACTTCTCCTCTCCTCTCCCCTCTACACTTCTCCTCTCCCCTCTACACCTCTCTCTCTACACCTCTCCTCTCCTCTCCTCTCCTCTCCTCTCCTCTCCTCTCCTCTCCTCTCCTCTCCTCTCCTCTCCTCTCCTCTCCTCTCCTCTCCTCTCCCCTCTACACCTCTCCTCTCCCCTCTACACCTCTCCTCTCCCCTCTACTCCTCTCCTCTCCTCTCCCCTCTACTCCTCTCCTCTCCTCTCCCCTCTACTCCTCTCCTCTCCTCTCCTCTCCTCTCCTCTCCTCTCCTCTCCTCTCCTCTCCTCTCCTCTCCTCTCCTCTCCTCTCCTCTCCTCTCCTCTCCTCTCCTCTCCTCTCCTCTCCTCTCCTCTCCTCTCCTCTCCTCTCCTCTCCTCTCCCCTCTACACCTGTCCTCTCTCCTCTACGCCGCTGGGAGGACAAACGATAAGGACAAAGAGGTGTCTGTGCTGACACCATGGTTTTGTAATCCATTAATTGCATTCTTCCCTCACCTCCCTCCCTCCCTCCCTCCCTCCCTCCCTCCCTCCAATACTCCATCCAATACTCCACCATCCCTCCCTCCATCCCTCCAATACTCCATCCTTCCCTCTGCTCAATATTGCTGATCCGCTACAGAGAGAAGAGGAGATACTGCCAAGGATAAGAAACAGGCAGCTGGGATTGAGAGAGAGATAAATAAATATATATACAGTGCCTTCGGAAAGTATTCAGACCCCTTGACTTTTTCCACATTTCGTTACGTTACAGCCTTATTCTAAAATTGATGAAATAGTTTTTTGTTGAAGCACTTTTGTCAACGATTACAGCCTCAAGTCTTCTTGGGTAAGACGCTACAAGCTTGGCACACCTGTATTTGGGGAGTTTCTCCCATTCTTCTCTTCAGCTCTGTCAGTTTAAATGGGGAGCGTTGCTGCACAGCTATTTTCAGGTCTCTCCAGAGATCGGGTTCAAGTCCGGGCTCTGGCTGGGCCACTCAAGGACATTCAGAGACTTGTCCCGAAGCCACTCCTGCGTTGTCATGGCTGTGTGCTTAGGGTCATTGTCCTGTTGGAGGGTGAACCTTCGCCCCAGTCTGAGGTCCTGAGCGCTCTGGAGCAGGTTTTCATCAAGGATATCTCTGTGCTTTGCTCCATTCATCTTTCCCTCGATCCTGACTAGTCTCCCAGTCCCTGCTGCTGAAAAACATCCCTACAGCATGACGCTGCCACCACCATTCTTCACCGTAGGGATGGTGCCAGGTTTCCTCCAGACGTGGTGCTTGGCATTCAGGCCAAAGAGTTCAATCTTGGTTTCATCAGACCAGAGAATCTTGTTTCTTATGGTCTGTGAGTCTTTACGTGCCTTTTGGCAAACTCCAAGTGGGCTGTCATGTGCCTTTTACTGGGGAGTGGCTTCCGTCTGGCCACTCTACCATAAAGGCCTGATTGTTGGAGTGCTGCAGAGATGGTTGTCCTTCTGGAAGGTTCTCCCATCTCCACAGAGGAACTCTAGAGCTCTGTCAGAGTGACCATCGGGTTCTTGGTCACCTCCCTAACCAAGGCCCTTCTCCCATGATTGCTCAGTTTGGCCGGGCGGCCAGCTCTAGGAAGAGTCTTGGTGGTTCCAAACTTCTTCCATTTAAGAAGGATGGAGGCCACTGTGTTCTTGGGGACCATCAATGCTGCAGAAATGTTTTGTTACCCTTCCCCAGATCTGTGCCTCGACACAATCCTGTCTCTGAGCTCTACGGACAATTCCTTTTGACCTCATGGCTTGGTTTTTGCTCTGACATGCACTGTCAACTGTGGGACCTTATATAGGCAGGTGTGTGCCTTTCCAAATCATGTCCAATCAATTGAATTTACCACACGTGGACTCCAATCAAGTTGTAGAAACATCTCAAGGATGATCAATGGAAACAGGATGCACCTGAGCTCAATTTCGAGTCTCATAGCAAAGGGTCTGAATACGAATGTAAATAAGGTATTTCTGTTTTTTATTTTTAATACATTTGCAAAAATATATAAAAACCTGTTTTCGCTTTGACATTATGGGGGATTGTGTGTAGATTACTGAGAATATATATATTTTTTATCCATTTTAGAATAAGGCTGTAACGTAACAAAATGTGGAGAAAGTCAGGGGTCTGAATACTTTCCGAAGGCACTGTATATATATATAGATAGAGAGAGGGAGGGTGAGGGGGAGAGAGAGAGAGAGAGAGAGAGAGAGAGAGAGAGAGAGAGAGAGAGAGAGAGAGAGAGAGAGAGAGAGAGAGAGAGAGAGAGAGAGAGAGAGAGAGAGAGAGAGAGAGAGAGAGAGAGAGAGAGAGAGAGAGAGAGAGAGAGAGAGAGAGACATTTGGGAGGGACTGGGTTGGGGGGATTCATTCCTTCATTCCAACTGAAGGAGCTTTTGAATAAGATTCTATCTCTAGCCCTTCCTTTTAGGGCCTGTATCTCTGTGTGTGAGTGGCTGGGGGCTGTGGCTGGGGGCTGTGGCTGGGGGCTGTGGCTGTGGGCTGTGGCTGGGGGCTGTGGCTGGGGGCTGTGGCTGTGGGCTGTGGCTGTGGCTGGGGGCTGTGGCTGGGGGCTGTGGCTGGGGGCTGTGGCTGGGGGCTGTGGCTGGGGGCTGTGGCTGGGGGCTGTGACTCAGCCATACAGTAATCTTATCAAAGACTACATGCCACGTAACTGGGCCACTTCTTCCATCCACAGCCTTAATCAGTTTACATTTTCCATCCACAGCCTTAATCAGTCTATTAATTTTCCATCCACAGCCTTAATCAGTCTATTAATTTTCCATCCACAGCCTTAATCAGTCTATTAATTTTCCATCCACAGCCTTAATCAGTCTATTAATTTTCCATCCACAGCCTTAATCAGTCTATTAATTTTCCATCCACAGCCTTAATCAGTCTATTAATTTTCCATCCACAGCCTTAATCAGTCTATTAATTTTCCATCCACAGCCTTAATCAGTGTTTTAATGTGTCTGGACTAACTGACTGACTGGCTGAGGATTCAAAAGGCCCAGAACAGAAAACCTACATGGAGATGCAGATTCAGACTGTATCTATACTACAGTATAGCTGTATTATACTACAGTATTTCTGTATCTATACTACAGTATAGCTGTATCTATACTACAGTATTTCTGTATCTATACTACAGTATTTCTGTATCTATACTACAGTATTTATGTATCTATACTACAGTATAGCTGTATCTATACTACAGTATAACTGTATCTATACTACAGTATTTCTGTATCTATACTACAGTATAGCTGTATCTATACTACAGTATAACTGTATCTATACTACAGTATTTCTGTATCTATACTACAGTATAGCTGTATCTATACTACAGTATTTCTGTATCTATACTACAGTATAACTGTATCTATACTACAGTATTTCTGTATCTATACTACAGTATAGCTGTATCTATACTACAGTATTTCTGTATCTATACTACAGTATAGCTGTATCTATACTACAGTATAGCTGTATCTATACTACAGTATTACTGTATCTATACTACAGTATTTCTGTATCTATACTACAGTATAGCTGTATCTATACTACAGTATAGCTGTATCTATACTACAGTATTACTGTATCTATACTACAGTATTTCTGCATCTATACTACAGTATTACTGTATCTATACTACAGTATTACTGTATCTATACTACAGTATAGCTGTATCTATACTACAGTATAGCTGTATCTATACTACAGTATTACTGTATCTATACTACAGTATTTCTGTATCTATACTACAGTATTACTGTATCTATACTACAGTATTACTGTATCTATACTACAGTATAGCTGTATCTATACTACAGTATTACTGTATCTATACTACAGTATAGCTGTATCTATACTACAGTATTTCTGTATCTATACTACAGTATTTCTGTATCTATACTACAGTATTACTGTATCTATACTACAGTATTACTGTATCTATACTACAGTATAGCTGTATCTATACTACAGTATTACTGTATCTAGCTCAACTGGTTTTGCTTCATTTGCGTAATGCTCTGCTTGGAAGTAGCCTGAGTGCCCGGGCCGTCTGTCTGTCTGTCATGTCAACTCCTTGTCACACATTTTCATGGCTTGACAATGACAGCTTTGGAGTTGACGAGAGCACAGATCTGGGTTCAGGCTAGCTTGGAAAGGCACATCCTTCTTACTTTGGATCTTTGACATTGTGTTTGTCTCAAATGGCATCCTATTTCCTGTAGTGCCCACTTTCAACCAGGGCCCTTGCATAGAGCTCTGGTTAAATATAGTGAACTACATATGAAATGGGGTGCTATTTGAGACACACATATCATGTTTGACCGCATTCGCTGTTAGTTCAGTATGAGTAGGAGAATGTAACATATTATAGAGTATGTAAAGTCTTGTATATAACTGATGCCATGCGCAGACTGGGTCTAATGATGGTATATGCAGTGGCTGTTTATACACTGCTAAAAAAAATAAAGGGAACACGTAAACAACACAATGTAACTCCAAGTCAATCACACTTCTGTGAAATCAAACTGTCCACTTAGGAAGCAACACTGATTGACAATACATTTCACATGCTGTTGTGCAAAATGGAATAGACAACAGGTGGAAATTATAGGCAATTAGCAAGACACCCCCCAATAAGGGACTGGTTTTGCAGGTGGTGACCACAGACCACTTCTCAGTTCCTATGCTTCCTGGCTGATGTTTTGGTCACTTTTGAATGCTGGCGGTGCTTTCACTCTAGTGGTAGCATGAGACAGAGTCTACAACCCACACAAGTGGCTCAGGTAGTGCAACTCATCCACGAACGCACATCAATGCGAGCTGTGGCAAGAAGGTTTGCTGTGTCTGTCAGCGTAGTGTCCAGAGCATGGAGGCGCTACCAGGAGACAGGCCAGTACATCAGGAGACGTGGAGGAGGCCGTAGGAGGGCAACAACCCAGCAGCAGGACTGCTACCTCCGCCTTTGTGCAAGGAGGAGCAGGAGGAGCAATGCCAGAGCCCTGCAAAATGACCTCCAGCAGGCCACAAATGTGCATGTGTCTGCTCAAACGGTCAGAAACAGACTCCATGAGGGTGGTATGAGGGACCGACGTCCACAGGTGGGGGTTGTGCTTACAGCTCAACACCGTGCAGGACGTTTGGCATTTGCCAGAGAACACCAAGATTGGCAAATTCGCCACTGGCGCCCTGTGCGCTTCACAGATGAAAGCAGGTTCACACTGAGCACATGTGACAGACGTTACAGAGTCTGGAGACGCCGTGGAGAACGTTCTGCTGCCTGCAACATCCTCCAGCATGACCGGTTTGGCGGTGGGTCAGTCATGGTGTGGGGTGGCATTTCTTTGGGGGGGCCGCACAGCCCTCCATGTGCTCGCCAGAGGTAGCCTGACTGCCATTAGGTACCGAGATGAGATCCTCAGACCCCTTGTGAGACCATATGCTGGTGCGGTTGGCCCTGGGTTCCTCCTAATGCAAGACAATGCTAGACCTCATGTGGCTGGAGTGTGTCAGTTCCTGCAAGTGGAAGTCATTGATGCTATGGACTGGCCCGCCCGTTCCCCAGACCTGAATCCAATTGAGCACATCTGGGACATCATGCCTCGCTCCATCCACCAACGCCACATTGCACCACAGACTGTCCAGGAGTTGGCGGATGCTTTAGTCCAGGTCTGGGAGGAGATCCCTCAGGAGACCATCCGCCACCTCATCAGGAGCATGCCCAGGCGTTGTAGGGAGGTCATACAGGCACGTGGAGGCCACACACACTACTGAGCCTCATTTTGACTTGTTTTAAGGACATTACATCAAAGTTGGATCAGCCTGTAGTGTGGTTTTCCACTTTAATTTTGAGGGTGACTCCAAATCCAGACCTCCATGGGTTGATACATTTGATTTCCATTGATAATTTTTGTGTGATTTTGTTGTCAGCACATTCAACTATGTAAAGAAAAAAAGTATTTAATAAGATTATTTCATTCATTCAAATCTAGGATGTGTTATTTTAGTGTTCCCTTTAATTTTTTTGAGCAGTGTATAATATAATACTGAGACATTATTTCCACAGAAGTCTTATCATAACCATAATGTCACCGGTATTCACAGGAAGATGCATCCCAGTTTGATGGATGAATGAAATCAGGATCCGGATTCCCAAAGCGTCTCAGAGTAAACAGTGCTGATCTGAGATCAGGTCCTTCCTTGTTCATGTAATCTTGTAGCACTTGTACACTGAGACTGCGAACACAGACCCAGTAAACAGTGCTGATCTGAGATCAGGTCCTTCCTTGTTCATGTAATCTTGTAGTACACTGAGACTGCGAACACAGACCCAGTTGTGTTAACCATGTCAAGGGAAAATCTTTAACTTTAACCCACGACCTGTATTGATGTGATGATGAGATATGTATTTATATATACCATTTGTACAAAATATCACACTTGGAGAAGATGTTAAAAAGAATGACTGAATAAAGATGTTATTGACGTGTTCTTCAAAGGTAATGTTACTGGTGTTTTTGAGATGCTGTTGCGCCATGAATAGTGCCAGTCTGGTCGTGCTATCATCCCAACTCCTTGTCACTCGTGTGAAACAGTTATCTAACTCCACGCTTGGTTTCCCAAGGACAGCAATGGCATTGGCAAGAGCACACAGTGGTGGAAAGTCCCCAGTTTTCATACTTGAGTAAAAGTGAAAGTCACCCAGTAAAATACAACTCAAACAGATCTGGATCCAGGCTACACTGAATTGACTACATCCAGGTAAATAATATTGTTAGGTGATCACTGATGATCATTACTTGGAGCTTTCACGACAAACAGAGAGCTATTGCATAGCATGCTGCCATCAATGTGCCGCCATAAGCGGGCAAGCATTACTTTGGAACCATTACAGCATGTAGATCGAGAGAGAACATTGTTATGTCATAAATGCATTAGTTATGTACACGTAGACAAAAACACAAAGCATCCAGGATGTTTTAAACAGCTACGGCAAGCGGATCTACCTAACTAACGTCACACTTCCAAAGAGCTGATTAGAATATTTTGTGGAACACTAGCCTCCTTATCAATGGCATTCAAAATCCTTCACAGGATACTGACAATGAGCATAGTGCATGTAGGCATATCTTATTATAAGTCACCACTTCCTGACTCATAATTACCAGAACCACAATCAGCACGTCCACAACAGGATAATGCTTGGTTGTTTCTGAGATAAGAGTAACAGCTTGGTTCAGCAGTCCAATTCTGGCGTGCGTGTGTGCACGTGTGTGTATTTGTATATGACTGAATGCAAAGAGTCTCTGCGTATTTGAGGGGCAGCTTGACGTTCCCCCTAGCCTGATCCCAGATCTGTTTGTGCTGTCTTGCCTTCTCCATGGCAGCAGTTGCCAAGACAGCACAAACAGATCTGGGATCAGGCTAGCCAGACCATGGGATTCCTGTGATAACTCTTTTATAGGGCTCCGATAGGGCTCTGGTGAAAAAATACTATATACTAGGACCCCTGAGGGTACTTGGCCTATCCACAGGGGGTACTTGGCCTATCCACAGGGGGTACTTGGCCTATCCACAGGGGGTACTTGGCCTATCCACAGGGGGTACTTGGCCTATCCAAATTGGATGTAGTCTATCACAGTGCCATCCGTTTTGTCTCCAAAGCCCCATACACTACCCACCACTGTGACCTGTACGCTCTTGTTGGCTGGTCCTCACTACATGTTTGTCGTCAAACCCACTGGCTCCAGGCCATCTATAAATCACTGCTAGGCAAATCCCCGCCTTATCTTAGCTCATTGGTCACCATAGCAGCACCCACCCGTAGTCTGCGCTCCAGCAGGTATATCTCACTGGTCATTCCCAAAGCCAACACCTCCTTTGGCCGCCATTCCTTCCAGTTCTCTGCTGCCAATGACTGGAACGAATTGCAAAAATCTCTGAAGCTGGAGACTCTTATCTCCCTCAATAACTTTAAGCATCAGTTGTCAGAGCACCTTACCGATCACTGCACCTGTACACAGCCCATCTGAAATTAGCCCACCCAACTACCTCATCCCTATATTGTTATTTATTTTGCTCATTTGCACCCCAGTATCTCTATTTGCACATAATCTCTTGCACATCTAGCATTCCAGTGTTAATACTATTGTAATTATTCTGCACTATAGCCTATTTATTGCCTTACCTCCATAACTTGCTTCATTTGCACACACTGTATATATATTTTCTGTTGTATTTCTGACTTTATGTTTTTTACCCCATATGTAACTCTGTGTTGTTGTTTTATTGCACTACTATGCTTTATCTTGGCCAGGTCGCAGTTGTAAATGAGAACCTGTTCTCAACTGGCTTACCTGGTTAAATAAAGGTGAAATAAAAAATAAAAAAAATCCACAGGGGGTACTTGAGAAGACTCATGAGTCCATAGGATCACTGGTAAAATGCACAAGAGGGGGTACTTCAGGGGTACTCCGGGCAGAGCCAAATTCAGCTGGTGCTACAGTAACCAAAAAAGGTTGGGAACCACTGGAATAGGGTGCCATTTGGGACACACCCCATATCATTTGAGCAGCCAGGAAAAGAAAGGTGACTTTTCTCTCAACTGACATATTGTCCTTGAGGCTCCAGTAATGTGGGGGTAGACCAGAAACCACACATCCAGAGGGAGAGAGAGGGAGACAGAGGGAGACAGAGGGAGAGAGAGGGAGAGAGACAGAGAGAGACAGAGAGAGAGAGAGAGAGAGAGAGAGAGAGAGAGAGAGAGAGAGGGAGAGAGAGGGAGAGAGAGGGAGAGAGAGGGGGACAGAGGGAGACAGAGGGAGAGAGAGGGAGAGAGAGGGATAGAGAGGGAGAGAGAGGGAGAGAGAGCGAGAGAGAGGGAGAGAGAGGGAGACAGAGGGAGAGGGATAGAGAGGGAGAGAGAGGGAGAGAGAGGGAGAGAGAGGGAGAGAGAGGGAGACAGAGGGAGACAGAGGGAGAGGGAGAGAGAGGGAGAGAGAGGGAGAGAGAGGGAGAGAGAGGGAGACAGAGGGATAGAGAGAGAGAGAGGGAAGGGAGGGAGAACAGCGCCGGAAGAAGATGGCTGCCGTTTTACAGCCCTCTAACCAATTGTACTATTATGTGTGTTTTTCCGCGTTATTTGTAATTTATTTTGTACATAATGTTTCTGCCATCGTCTCTTATAACCAAAGAGAGCTTCTGGATATCAGGACAGCGATTACTCACCTCGCGTTGGACGAACACTTTTTCTTCAACGAGGCGTTCGCGAAGGATATTCTACAGACTCCCGACAAGGCCCAGATCCCCGTCATTCGCGTGAGGAAGAGACGGAGATATCGTGGACGCAGATCCGGGTGCCTTGTAAGGATCCGACGGCGAACGAGTAAACTGCCTCTCCCATCAATCCTATTAGCCAACGTTCAAGCTTTGGAGAATAAAATGGACGATTTAAGATTACGGTTATCCTACCAACGGGACATTAAAAACTGTAATATCTTATGTTTCACGGAGTCGTGGCTGAACGACGACAATGATAACATTCAGCTAGCAGGCTATACGCTACATCGGCAGGACAGAACGGCAGACTCGGGTAAGACGAGGGGTGGCGGTCTCTGTATATTTGTAAACAACAGCTGGTGCACAAAATCAAATACTAAGGAAGTCTCAAGGTTTTGCTCGCCTGAGGTAGAGTATCTTATGATAAGCTGTAGACCACACTATTTACCAAGAGAGTTTTCATCTATATTTTTCATAGCTGTCTATTTACCACCACAAACCAATGCTGGCATTAAGATTGCACTGAATGAGTTGTACAAGGCCATTAATCAACAGGAAAACGCTCATCCAGATGCAGCGCTCCTAGTAGCAGGGGACTTTAATGCAGGGAAACTTAAATCCGTTCTACCTAATTTCTACCAGCATGTTAAATGTGCAACCAGAGGGGAAAAAACTCTAGACCACCTTTACTCCACACACAGAGACGCATACAAAGCTCTCCCTCGCCCTCCATTTGGCAAATCTGACCATAACTCTATCCTCCTGATTCCTGCTTATAAGCAAAAACTGAAGCAGGAAGCACCAGTGATTCGGCTAATAAAAAAGTGGTCAGATGACGCAGATGCTAAGCTACAGGACTGTTTTGCTAGCACAGACTGGAACATGTTCCGGGATTCTTCAGACAGCATTGAGGAGTACACCACATCAGTCACTGGCTTCATCAATAAGTGCATCGATGATGTCGCCCCCACAGTGACCGTACGTACATACCCCAACCAGAAGCCATGGATTACAGGAAACATCCGCACTGAGCTAAAGGGTAGAGCTGCCGCTTTCAAGGAACGGGACTCTAACCCGGACGCTTATAAGAAATCCCGCTATGACCTCCGACGAACCATCAAACAGGCAAAGAGTCAATACAGGTCTAAGATTGAATCATACTACACTGGCTCTGACGCTCGTCGGATGTGGCAGGGCTTGAAAACTATTACAGACTACAAAGGGAAGCACAGCCGCGAGCTGCCCAGTGACACAAGCCTACCAGACGAGCTAAACCACTTCTATGCTCGCTTCGAGGCAAGCAACACTGAAGCATGCATGAGAGCACCAGCTGTTCCGGACGACTATGTGATCACGCTCTCCGTAGCCGATGTGAGTAAGACTTTTAAGCAGGTCAACATTCACAAGGCCGCAGGGCCAGACGGATTACCAGGACGTGTACTCCGAGCATGTGCTGACCAACTGGCAAGTGTCTTCACTGACATTTTCAACATGTCCCTGACTGAGTCTGTAATACCAACATGTTTCAAGCAGACCACCATAGTCCCCGTGCCCAAGAACTCTAAGATAACCTGCCTAAATGACTACCGACCCGTGGCACTGACGTCTGTAGCCATGAAGTGCTTTGAAAGACTGGTCATGGCTCACATCAACAGCATAATCCCAGAAACCCTAGACCCACTCCAATTTGCATACCGCCCCAACAGATCCACAGATGATGCAATCTCTATCGCACTCCACACTGCCCTTTCCCACCTGGACAAGAGGAACACCTACGTGAGAATGCTATTCATTGACTACAGCTCAGCATTCAACACCATAGTGCCCTCAAAGCTCATCACTAAGCTAAGGATCCTGGGACTAAACACCTCCCTCTGCAACTGGATCCTGGACTTCCTGACGGGCCGCCCCCAGGTGGTAAGGGTAGGTAACAACACATCTGCCACACTGATCCTCAACACGGGGGCCCCTCAGGGGTGCGTGCTCAGTCCCCTCCTGTACTCTCTGTTCACCCATGACTGCATGGCCAGGCACGACTCCAACACCATCATTAAGTTTGCCGACGACACAACAGTGGTAGGCCTGATCACCGACAACGATGAGACAGCCTATAGGGAGGAGGTCAGAGATCTGGCCGTGTGGTGCCAGGACAACAACCTCTCCCTCAACGTGACCAAGACAAAGGAGATGATTGTGGACTACAGGAAAAAAAAGAGGACTGAGCACGCCCCCATTCTCATCGACGGGGCTGTAGTGGAACAGGTTGAGAGCTTCAAGTTCCTTGGTGTCCACATCACCAACGAACTATCATGGTCCAAACACACCAAGACAGTCGTGAAGAGGGCACGACAAAGCCTATTCCCCCTCAGGAGACTAAAAAGATTTGGCATGGGTCCTCAGATCCTCAAAAAATTCTACAGCTGCACCATCGAGAGCATCCTGACTGGTTGCATCACCGCCTGGTATGGCAACTGCTTGGCCTCTGACCGCAAGGCACTACAGAGGGTAGTGCGTACGGCCCAGTACATCACAGGGGCAAAGCTCCCTGCCATCCAGGACCTCTATACCAGGCGGTGTCAGAGGAAGGCCCTCAAAATTGTCAAAGACTCCAGTCACCCTAGTCATAGACTGTTCTCTCTGCTACCGCACGGCAAGCGGTACCGGAGTGCCAAGTCTAGGTCCAAAAGACTTCTCAACAGCTTCTACCCCCAAGCCATAAGACTCCTGAACAGCTAATCATGGCTACCCGGACTATTTGCACTGCCCCCCCACCCCATACTTTTTACGCTTCTGCTACTCTGTTAAGTATTTATGCATAGTCACTTTAACTCTACCCACATGTACATATTACCTCAACTACCTCAACTAGCCGGTGCCCCCGCACATTGACTATGCAACGGTACCCCCCTGTATATATAGCCTCCCTACTGTCACTTTATTCTATTGTATATATAGCCTCCCTACTGTCACTTTATTTTTACTTCTGCTCTTTTTTTCTCAACACTTTTTTGTTGTTGTTTTATTCTTACTTTTTTGTTTAAAATAAATGCACTGTTGGTTAAGGGCTGTAAGTAAGCATTTCACTGTAATGTCTGCACCTGTTGTATTCGGCGCATGTGACCAATAAAATTTGATTTGATTTGATTTGATTTGAATTCTACCTCTTATTTTATATGGTTTGTTGTTCACATTGTTTCTGAGGTAAACTTTAAAGTCCTTTAGTCCAAAGTGAGGGGCTTCCCTTCATACCTAGTCCGACTTTATTTGCAACATGTATTATCCTAATAATGCCCTTGTTTAGGGTAAAATGCCCCCCAATGGGTATCAGTGGAGGCTGGTGGGAGGAGCTATAGGAGGACGGGCTCATTGCAATGGCTGGAGTGGATAAAAAGGAACGGAGTCAAACGTGGTTTCCATATGTTTGATACCGTTCCATTTATTCCATTCCAGTCATTACAATGAGCCCGTCCTCCTATAGCTCCTCCCACCAGCCTCCATTTACATTTACATTTAAGTCATTTAGCAGACGCTCTTATCCAGAGCGACTTACAAATTGGTGCATTCAATTTAGGATAGCCAGTGGGACAACTACATCTCGATCACAATAAGTACATTTCTTTAAACAAGTCAGTGCTAGCAGGTGAAATAAGTCAGGTGTTAGTTTAGACTAAAGACAGTGGTAGTAAAGGAGGGGTAGAAGGATTACTTTTATACTATTCCAGGTATTCTTTAAAGAGGTGGGGTTTCAAGTGTCTCCGGAAGGTGGTCAGTGACTCCGATGTCCTGGCGTCGTGGGGGAGCTTGTTCCACCATTGGGGTGCCAGAGCAGCGAATAGCTTTGACTGGGCTGAGCGGGAACTGTGCTTCCGTAGAGGTAGGGGGGCCAGCAGACCAGAGGTGGATGAACGTAGTGCCCTCGTTTGGGTGTAGGATCAGAGCCTGAAGGTAAGGAGGTGCCGTTCCCCTCACAGCTCCGTAGGCAAGCACCATGGTTTTGTAGTAGATGCGAGCTTCAACTGGAAGCCAGTGGAGTGTGCGGAGGAGCGGGGTGACGTGAGAGAACTTGGGAAGGTTGAACACCAGACGGGCTGCAACGTTCTGGATAAGTTGCAGGGGTTTAATGGCACAGGCAGGGAGCCCAGCCAACAGCGAGTTGCAGTAATCCAGACAGGAGATGACAAGTGCCTGGATTGGGGCCTGTGCCGCTTTCTGTGTAAGGTACAATACCCACTGATGGGTATTGTACATAGATGGCTTATGAACCAAAAGATGCTACCTTAGTTTTTTCACCTCTTGGAGGTGGGCTACCTTCCTCCTTCCTCCATAGGTGCTGCTCAGATGGGTTGCTGTTACTGCTTTGTGTTTCCAGTCCTACTGTGGGCCCTAATGACAGACTGCCCTCTTCTGGGCGTTAAAGGTACTACAAGCAGAGAGGTCATTCCGGTCCCAAATTACATTTTAGTCATTTAGCAGACGCTCTTATCCAGAGCGACTTACAGTTAGTGAATGCATACATTTAAAAAAAATTATTTTTTGTTTTTCCTACCCCCTGTGGGAATCGAACCCACAACCCTGGCGTTACAAACGCCATGCTCTATCAACTGAGCTACATCCCTGCCGGCCATTCCCTCCCCTACCCTGGACGACGCTGGGCAAATTGCGCGCCGCCCCATGGGTCTCCCGGTCGCGCCGGCTACGACAGAGCCTGGATTCAAACCAGGATCTCTAGTGGCACAGCTAGCACTGCGATGCAGTGCCTTAGACCACTGCGCCACTCGGGAGACCAAATTCACTAAGTACCTAATGTCTTCCACCAGCCGGCTCTCTGGGGACGAGGTTACTAGGCCTTAACCCTCTGATACGTGCAGATCCGAATGGTCTAATAGGCCATGAGGCGGATCTTCCTCCATATAGCTTCCACATTACAGATCTGCAAACATCCAAGGATCAGGGGTTCAAGGGGAATAAGTAATGGATGTGCAGCCAGGCTCAGCTGTCTGTCCGCTGGCCAACAGATAGAGGGCATCAGGGTCACAACTTGATTGGGTTTGGCTCAGTAGAGTTATCAGCCCACAGATAGAGGACATCACCAGAGTTACAGCTGGTGTTCTCTAACGAAGCTGCTCTTCCAGTCCCACTGGTCCTACTACCGCCCAGACCCCGCAGCACTTTCTCTATTCTAGCCCTGAGATCTATTCTAGCCCTGAGATCTATTCTAGCCCTGAGATCTATTCTAGCCCTGAGATCTATTCTAGCCCTGAGATCTATTCTAGCCCTGAGATGTTGGCTCTTTCAGTGAATGAGTCCCATCCTTCCTCCCGATAGAGAGGACAGTATTCTACCCCAGATAGTCATTGGTCAGCTAGAGGACATCACTATGTAATGAAGCTGCCCCTCCCACTGATCCTATTACTGCCCAGAACCAGATCTGGGTCAAATAATATTTTGAAATAATTTCAAATACTTTAGCATTGTTAGATTGAGCTTTCATGTCAAAATAGAACCAATAGAATTGTCCCAAAAGTGTAAACTCTACCCATGGTTCCGTGTGGCTCAGTTAGTAGAGCATGGCGCTTGCAATGCCAGGGTTGTGGGTTTGATTCCCATGGGGGGATCAGTATGAAAAAAAATGTATGAAAATGTATGCACTAATGTAAGTCGCTCCGGATAAGAGTGTCTGCTAAATAAGTACAAATAAAAGCATCTTGCAGGCTAAAGAAAAACACGTGAAATATTTCAATATTATTTAAACCCAGGTCAGATTCTACTCTGGCTGGCTGCAGTTTCTCTGTTCCTCCTCTCTGATGAAACGACTAAGAGGCCATCTTGGCTCTATAAATGAGCCACAACCTTTATCTCAATTAATTCATTTAGGATACTAAAGCCAAAATATAGACACAATACAAAAACAACATTGTGGCCGTTATGAAATGTAAAATCCGTGAAGCTGGATGAATTCAGTTTATAGGCTCCTCCTGGACGAGGGGAGGATTCTATGTCATCAACCTTCTACCACCAGTACCATATATAGAAAAGGTGAATAAATATAGCTCCAAAAATATAGTTTCCCTCCAAAAATATAGTTTCCCTCCAAAAATATAGTTTCCCTCCAAAAACAACTATAATTTCCTCATCACCCCCCAGTACAGAGCTATTCCCTACCAAAAGTTTAATTCAAATAACTCGAGTCAAGTTTAAGTTGAAAGGTTGTTACAGTGAGGGAAAAAAGTATTTGATCCCATGCTGATTTTGTACGTTTGCCCACTGACAAAGACATTATCAGTCTATAATTTTAATGGTAGGTTTATTTGAACAGTGAGAGACAGAATAACCGGAAAAAATCCAGAAAGACGCATGTCAAAAATGTTATAAATTGATTTGCATTTTAAATGAGGGAAATAAGTATTTGACCCCTCTGCAAAACATGACTTAGTACTTGGTGGCAAAACCCTTGTTGGCAATCACAGAGGTTAGACGTTTCTTGTAGTTGGCCACCAGGTTTGCACACATCTCAGGAGGGATTTTGTCCCACTCTTTGCAGATCTTCTCCAAGTCATTAAGGTTTCGAGGCTGACATTTGGCAACTCGAACCTTCAGCTCCCTCCACAGATTTTCTATGGGATTAAGGTCTGGAGACTGGCTAGGCCACTCCAGGACCTTAACGTGCTTCTTCTTGAGCCACTCCTTTGTTGCCTTGGCCGTGTGTTTTGGGTCATTGTCATGCTAGAATACCCATCCACGACCCATTTTCAATGCCCTGGCTGAGGGAAGGAGGTTCTCACCCAAGATTTGACGGTACATGGCCCCGTCCATCGTCCCTTTGATGCGGTGAAGTTGTCCTGACCCCTTAGCAGAAAAACACCCCCAAAGCATAATGTTTCCACCTCCATGTTTGACGGTGGGGATGGTGTTCTTGGGGTCATAGGCAGCATTCCTCCTCCTCCAAACACGGCGAGTTGAGTTGATGCCAAAGAGCTCGATTTTGGTCTCATCTGACCACAACACTTTCACCCAGTTCTCCTCTGAATCATTCAGATGTTCATTGGCAAACCTCAGATAGGCCTGTATATGTGCTTTCTTGAGCAGGGGGACCTTGCGGGCGCTGCAGGATTTCAGTCCTTCACGGCGTAGTGTGTTACCAATTGTTTTCTTGGTGACTATGGTCCCAGCTGCCTTGAGATCATTGACAAGATCCTCCGGTGTAGTTCTGGGCTGATTCCTCACCGTTCTCATGATCATTGCAACTCCACGAGGTGAGATCTTGCATGGAGCCCCAGGCCAAGGGAGATTGACAGTTATTTTGTGTTTCTTCCATTTGCGAATAATCGCACCAACTGTTTGGCGATGGTCTTGTGGCCCATTCCAGCCTTGTGTAGGTCTACAATCTTGTCCCTGACATCCTTGGAGAGCTCTTTGGTCTTGGCCATGGTGGAGAGTTTGGAATCTGATTGATTGATTGCTTCTGTGGACAGGTGTCTTTTATACAGGAAACAAGCTGAGATTAGGAGCACTCCCATTAAGAGTGTGCTCCTAATCTCAGCTCGTTACCTGTATAAAAGACACCTGGGAGCCAGAAATCTTTCTGATTGAGAGGGGGTCAAATACTTATTTCCCTCATTAACATGCAAATCAATTTATAACATTTTTGACATGCGTTTTTCTGTTTTTTTGTTGTTGTTATTCTATCTCTCACTGTTCAAATAAACCTACCATTAAAATTATAGACTGATCATTTCTTTGTCAGTGGGCAAACGTACAAAATCAGCAGGGGATCAAATACTTGATTCCCTCACTGTATGTCTAAGGTTAGAGAGCAGTGGCATCTTAGTTCAGGGGAATTAGGTAGACTATATTTAACACAATACCATACATACCTGCTCAGCACAGACTAGTCTGCAGTTACCCAACTCTCTGTCCTGTAGGACAATACTGTTACCCAACTCCCTGTCCTGTTGGACAATACTGTTAACCAACTCCCTGTCCTGTTGGACAATACTGTTACCCAACTCCCTGTCCTGTTGGACAATACTGTTACCCAACTCCCTGTCCTGTTGGACAATACTGTTACCCAACTCCCTGTCCTGTTGGACAATACTGTTACCCAACTCCCTTTACTTTTGGACAATACTGTTACCCAACTCCCTTTACTTTTGGACAATACTGTTAACCAACTCTCTGTACTGTTGGACAATACTGTTACCCAACTCCCTGTCCTGTAGGACAATACTGTCACCCAACTCCATTGTCCATTGGTTAGCTGGAATGGAATGTTCCTATTCTGTATATCAATTGTTTAGATTGAATGGAATGTTCCTATCCTGTATTTTTAACATATAAATTCAACACATCATAAATCTAGACTGATGCTATATTGTTTGGTTAGATTTAGGCCTTGTTCCAAATGTTACCCTATTCCCTATATAGTGCACTACTTTTGACCAGAGCCCAGATCTCATATTACTGTATTGATACATTTTATATATATTTCTTAATATTGATGTCATAAATGTATAGTTTGTACGGTTTATTTTACTAGAAAAGCATTTATTTGACACATTTGACTGTGTAAAACCTTGCAGTGCTACTTTTCTATTTGAGTGTGAGGCGGATATATCTCATTTTGCAACAAAATGTGATTGTTTGTCTCTCTGAAATAAAACCATCTAACCATCTAGTGATAGGTTTCAAACAAATACAGTGCATTCGAAAAGTATTCAGACCCCTTCCCTTCTTCCACATGTTGTTACGTTACAGCCTTATTCTAAAATGGATTAATAAATAACAATCCTCATCAATCTACACATAATACACCATAATGAAAAAAGCGAAAACAAGTTTTTAGACATTTTTGCACAAAAATAATAATAATTTTAAAAAATACCTTATTTACATAAGTATTCAGACCCTTTGCTATAAGACTCGAAATTGAGCTCAGGTGCATCTTTCTTCCATTGATCATCCTTGAGATGTTTCTACAACTTGATTGGAGTCTACCTGTGGTAAAGTCAATTGATTGAACATGATTTGGAAAGGCACACACCTGTCTATATAAGGTCCCACAGTTGACATTGCATGTCAGAGCAAAAACCAAGCCATGAGGTCAAAAGGAATTGTCCGTGGAGCTCAGAGACAGGATTGTGTCGAGGCACAGATCTGGGGAAGGGTAACAAAACATTTCTGCAGCATTGAAGGTCCCCAAGAACACAGTGGCCTCCATCATTCTTAAATGGAAGACGTTTGGAACCACCAAGACTCTTCCTAGAGCTGGTGGTCAGGGAGGTGACCAAGAACCCGATGGTCACTCTGACAGAGCTCCAGAGTTCCTCTGTGGAGATGAGGGAACCTTCCAGAAGGACAACGATCTCTGCAGCACTCCACCAATCAGGCCTTTATGGTAGAGTAGCCAGACGGAAGCCACTCCTTAATAAAAGGCACATGACAGCCCGCTTGGAGTTAGCCAAAAGGCACTTAAATGACTCTCAGAACATGAGAAATAAGATTCTCTGGTCTGATGAAACCAAGATTGAACTCTTTGACCTGAATGCCTCCAGAGCACTCAGGACCTCAGACTGGGGCGAAGGTTCACCTTCCAACAGGACAATGACCCTAAGCACACAGCCAAGATAACGCAGAAGTGGCTTCGGGACAAGTCTCTGAATGTCCTTGAGTGGCCCAACCAGAGCCCGGACTTGAACCTGATTGAACATCTCTGGAGAGACATGAAAATAGCTGTGCAGCGGACTCTCCCCACCCAACCTGACAGAGCTTGAGAGGATCTGCAGAGAAGAATGGGAGAAACTCCCCAATTATATGTGTGCCAAGCTTGTAGCGTCATACCCAAGAAGACTCGATGCTGTAATCGCTGCCAAAGGTGCTTCAACAAAGTACTGAGTAAAGGGTCTGAATACTTAAGTAAATGTGATATTTCCGGGGGGGTTTTTAATTATACATTTGCAAAAATGTCAAAAAAAACGTTTTTGCTTCATCACTATGGGGTATTGCGTATAGATTTTTTCAATCCATTTTAGAATAAGGCTGTAACGTAACAAAAGGGTGGAAAAAGTCAAGGGGTCTGAATACTTTCCAAAGGCACTGTACATGTCTGTCATTGAACCCCGTGTTAAGGTGTTGAAAAACCGATCTCAAACCCGAGTGGCGCAGTGGTCTAAGGCCCTGCATCGCAGTGCTAGCTGTGCCACTAGAGATCCTGGTTCGAATCCAGGCTCTGTCATAGCCGGCCGCGACCAGGAGACACATGTGACGGCGCACAATTGGCCCAGCGTCGTCCAGGGTAGAGGAGGGAATGGCCGGCAGGGATGTAGCTCAGTTGGTAGAGCATGGTGTTTGCAACGCCAGGGTTGTGGGTTCGATTCCCACGGGGGGCCAGTATGAAAAAAATATATTTAAAAAATAAACTTTTATGTATGTACTCACTAACTGTAAGTCGCTCTGGATAAGAGCGTCTGCTAAATGACGTAAATGTAAATGTAAACCAATCTCTCTCAGAAGTTCTTAAAACAAAACAAAATAGCGAATTTAACAACATTTCTGAATATGGATATATAGCATTTTGGAATTAAATTCTTCAAGTATAGTTCATCAGCAGTAGTTTCACCACGAACCATCCAACCATCCAACCATCCAACCATCCAACCATAGCCTGATGCCTTATTACTGGAGAGCTGATTAGCAGAATTCCAGCAGAGTGATTATGTTCAAGTGTGTCTGTCTGTCTGTCTGTCTGTCTGTCTGTCTGTCTGTCTGTCTGTCTGTCTGTCTGTCTGTCTGTCTGTCTGTCTGTCTGTCTGTCTGTCTGTCTGTCTGTCTGTCTGTCTGTCTGTCTGTCTCTCTGTCTGTCTCTCTGTCTCTCTGTCTGTCTGTCTGTCTGTCTGTCTATCTCTCTGTCTGTCTCTCTGTCTGTCTCTCTGTCTGTCTGTCTGTCTGTCTGTCTGTCTGTCTGTCTGTCTGTCTGTCTGTCTGTCTGTCTCTCTGTCTGTCTGTCTCTCTGTCTCTCTCTCTGTCTGTCTGTCTGTCTGTCTGTCTGTCTGTCTGTCTGTCTGTCTGTCTGTCTGTCTGTCTGTCTGTCTGTCTGTCTGTCTGTCTGTCTGTCTCTCTGTCTGTCTGTCTGTCTCTCTGTCTGTCTGTCTGTTGCCCTGGATGACTTGATGCCTTCTTTGTCCTGTCGAGGGAGAGGAGGTCAGAGGAGGTCAGAAGAGGTCAGAAGAGGTCAGAGAAGGTCAAAACACCACCAGCCAGGCTTGTGTCCCAACAAACACATACATACAGAGGGGTGGTACAGTAATTGCCTGCCCAAACAAGTCTGAACCAATATTTACAGCTGAAGGGCGGGGCCAGTAGAACCATCTGACTCACTTCCCTTCGGATAGCAGCTGCCCCCCTTTCCCAAACAGTGGTTTTCTAAAGTTTTCAGATATACACTACATGACCAAAAGTATGTGGACACCTGTTCCTCGAACATCTCATTCCAAAATCATGGGCATTAATATGGAGTTGGTCCCCCCTTTGCTGCTATAACAGCCTCCACTAGATGTTGGAACATTTCTGTGGGGACTTGCTTCCATTCAGCCACAAGAGCATTAGTGAGGTCGGGCACTGATGTTGGGCGATTAGGCCTGGCTCGCAGTCTGCGTTCCAATTCATCCCAAAGGTGTTTGATGGGGTTGAGGTCAGGGCTCTGTGCAGGCCAGTCAAGTTCTTCCACACCGATCTCGACTAACCATTTCTGTATGGACCTCGCTTTGTGCACGGGGGCATTGTCATGATGAAACAGGAAAGGGCCTTCCCCAAACTGTTGCCACAAAGTTGGAAGCACAGAATTGTCTAGAATGTAATTGTATGCTGTAGCATTAAAATTTCCCTTCACTGGGACTAAGGGGCCTAGCCCGAAACGTGAAAAACAGCCACAGACCATTATTCCTCCTCCACCAAATCTTATAGTTGGCACTATGCATTGGGGCAGGTAGCATTCTCCTGCCATCCGCCAAACCCAAATTTGTCCGTCGGACTGCCAGATGGTGAAGCGTGATTCATCACTCTAGAAAACGTGTTTCCACTGCTCCAGAGTCCAATGGCGGCGAGCTTTAAAACACTCCAGCTGACGCTTGGCATTGCGCATGGTGATCTTAGGGTTGTGTGCGGCTGCTCGGCCATGGAAACCCATTTCATGAAGCTCCCGACAAACAGTTATTGTGCTGACGTTGCTTCCAGAGGCAGTTTGGAACGCGGTAGTGAGTGTTGCAACCGAGGACAGATGATATTTACTCGTTACGCCCTTCAGCACTCGGCGGTCCTGTTCTGTGAGCGTCTGTGGCCTACCAGTTAGCGGCTCAGCCGTTGTTGCTCCTAGATGTTTCCACTTAACAATAACAGCACTTACAGTTGACAGGGGCAGCTCTAGCAGGGCAGAAATTTGACGAACTGACTTGTTGGAAAGGTGGCATCCTGTGACGGTGCCACGTTGATAGTCACTGAGCTCTTCAGTAAGACCATTCTACTGCCAATGTTTGTCTATGGAGATTGACATAGCAGTGTGCTCGATTTTATACACCTGTAAGCAACGGGTGTGGCTAAAATAGCCGAATCCACTAATTTGAAGGGGTGTCCACATACTTTTGTATATATAGTGTATCATACACTTCCAGAGACAGAACTCTCAGCAGTAGAAGATTCTTCTAAAACTGTGGCTTTCATAAATTCAGACACTGTAGAATTGCTGCAAAGAAACCACTACTAAAGGACATCGATAAGAAGAAGAGACCTGTTTGGGCCAAGAAACACGAGCAATGGACATTAGACCAGTGGAAATGTGTCCTTTGGTCTTGAGTCCAAATGTGAGATTTTTGGTTCAAACCGCCATGTCTTTGTGAGACGTGGTGTGGGTGAACGGATGATCTCCGCATGTGTAGTTCCCACCGTAAAGCATGGAGGAGGTGTTATGGTGTGGGGGTGCTTTGCTGAAGACACTATCATTTTTTTTTCAACAGGACAATGACACCTCCAGGCTGTGTGAGGCTATTTTACCAAGAAGGAGGGTGATGGAGTGCTGCATCAGATGACCTGGCCTCCACAATCCCCCGATCTCAACCAATTGAGATGGTTTGGGATGACTCGGACAGCAGAGTGAAGGAAAAGCAGCCAACAAGTGCTAAGCATATGTGGGAACTCCTTCAAGACTGTTGGAAAAGCATTCCAGGTGAAGCTGGTTCAGAGAATGCAAAGCTGTCATCAAGGCAAAGGGTGGCTATATAAAGAATCTCAAATATACAATATATATATATAACACTTTTGTGGTTACTAAATGATTCCATATGTGTTATTTCATAGTTTTGTTGTCCTCACTATTATTCTACAATGTAGAAAATAGTAAAAATAATGAAAAACCCTTGAATGAGTAGGTGTGTCCAAACTTTTGACTGGTACTGTAGGTCCTGGATGGCAGGAAGCTTGGCCCCAGTGATGTACTGGGCCGTACGCACTACCCTCTGTAGTGCCTTATGGTCAGATGCCGAGCAGTTGCCATACCAAGCGGTGATGCTCTTGATTGTGCAGCTGTATAACTTTTTGAGGATCTGGGGAACCATGCCAAATCTTTTCAGTCTCCTGAGGGGTAAAAGGTGTTGTCATGCCCTCTTCACGACTGTCTTGGTGTGTTTGGACCATGATAGTTTGTTGGTGATGTGGACACCAAGGAACTTGAAACTCTCGACCCTCTCCATTACAGCCCCGTCAATGTTAATGGGGGCCTCCTTTTTCCTGTAATCCACGATCAGCTCCTTTGTCTTGCTCACATTGAGGGAGAGGTTGTTGTCCTGGCACCACACTGCCAGGTCTCTGACCTCCTCCCTATACGCTGTCTCATCGTTGTCGATGTTCAGGCCTACCACTGTTGTGTCGTCAGGAAACTTAATGATGGTGTTTGGCCACGCAGTCGTGGGTGAACAGAGAGTACAGGAGGGGACTAAGCACCCTGACGGGCCCCAGTGTTGAGGATCAGCATGGCAGATGTGTTGTTGCCTACCCTTACCACCTTGGTGAGGACCGTCAGGAAGTCCAGGATCCAGTTGCAGAGGGAGGTGTTTAGTCCCAGGGTCCTTAGCTTAGTGATGAGTTTGTGGGCACTATGGTGTTGAACGCTGAGCTGTAGTCCATGAACAGCATTCTCACATAGGTGTTCCTTTTGTCCAGGTGGGAAAGGGCAGTGTGGAGTGCGATTGAGATTGCATCATCTGTGGATCTGTTGGGGCAGTATGCAAATTGGAGTGGGTCTAGGTTTTCCGGGATGGTGGTGTTGATGTGAGCCATGACCAGCCTTTCAAAGGACTTCATGGCTACCGACATGAGGGGTAACGGACAGTAATCATTTAGACAGGTTACCTTCGCTTCCTTGGGCACAGGGACTATGGTGGTCTGCCTAAAACATGTAGGTATTACGTACTTGGTCAGGGAGAGGTTTAAAATGTCAGTGAAGACACTTGCCAGTTGGTCCAAGTAATGCTTTGAGTACACGTCCTGGTAATCCATCTGGCCCCGCGGCTTTGTGAATGTTGACCTGTTTAAAGGTCTTGCTCACATCGGCTACCGAGAGCGTGATCACACAGTCGTCCTGAACAGCTGGTGCTCTCATGCATGCTTCAGTGTTGCTTTGTCATTATGGGGTATTGTGTGTAGATTGAAAAAATAATTTAATCAATTTTAGAATAAAGCTGTAACCTTACAAAATGTGGAAAAAGTAAAGGGGTCTGAATACTTTCCGATGGCACTGTATGCTCTCTCTCTTTAACTCACCCCCCCTTCCCCCCTCCCTGGGGCTCTCTCTCACTCCCCCTCTTCTCTCTCTCCCTGGGGCTCTCTCTCACTCCCCCTTTTCTCTCTCTCCCTGCGGCTGGCACTGTGGAGGCTCTGCTGGGTGACAGAGGAATACACACCCATAAATGTCACAATTTTATAGCCGGACGTAATTAGGCTTTAACTGCCGTGGTGAGAGATAGCTGTCCATAAATGAACCACAGGACCCTGAAACCCTGCCCTGCCCTGCCCAGGATCGGGAGCCAGAGCCTGGGTAGACAACAGACAGAGTCAGCCCTCTGCCCTCCCTTGTACCATGGCCTTCAGTCAATACGCCTGCCTAGTCTGATATTCAGAAATACACAAGACACTAGAAATGCATTAGCTAACTGTCTCACTGTCTGATATTAAAAACACAAGACACTAGACATGCAGTAGCTAACGGTCTCACGGTCTGATATTCATCTACTGTAGGCGGAAGTGAATGAATGTTGAATCAAAGTACACTACCGTTCAAAAGTTTTGGGTCACTTAGAAATGTCCTTGTTTACTAAAGAAAAGGAAAAAAAAAATTCCATTAAAATAACATCAAATTGATCAGAAATACAGTGTAGACATTGCTGGCTGATTTTTAATGGAATATCTACATAGGCGTACAGAGGCCCATTATCAGCAACCATCAGTCCTGTGTTCCAATGGCACGTTGTGTTTGCTAATCCAAGTTTATCATTTTAAAAGGCAAATTGAGCATTAGAAAACCATTTTGCAATTATGTTTGCACAGCTGAAAACTGTTGTGCTGATTAAAGAAGCAATAAAACTGGCCTTCTTGAGGATAGTTGAGTATCTGGAGCATCAGCAATTGTGAGTTCGATTACAGGCTCAAAATGGCCAGAAATAAAGAACTTTCTTCTGAAACTCATCAGTCTATTCTTGTTCAGAGAAATTAAGGCTATTCCATGCGAGAAATTGCCAAGAAACGGAAGATCTCGTACAACGCTGTGTACTACTCCCTTCACAGAACAGCGCAAACTGGCTCTAACCAGAATAGAAAGAGGAGTGGGAGGCCCCGGTGCACAACTGAGCAAGAGGACAAATACATTAGAGTGTCTAGTTTGAGAAACAGACGCCTCACAGGTCCTCAACTGGCAGCTTCATTTAATAGTACCCGCAAAACACCAGTCTCAATGTCAACTTTGAAGAGGCGACTCTGGGATGCTGACCTTCTAGGCAGAGTTGCTAAGAAAAAGCCATATCTCAGACTGGCCAATATAAAGAAAAGATTAAGATGGGCAAAAGAACACAGCCACTGGACAGTGGAAGATTGGAAAAAAGTGTTATGGACAGACGAATCGAAGTTTGAGGTGTTCGGATCACAAAGAAAAACATTTGTGAGACGCAGACCAAATTAAAAGATGCTGGAGGAGTGCTTGATGCCATCTGTCAAGCATGGTGGAGGCAATGTGATGGTCTGGGGGTGCTTTGGTGGTGGTAAAGTGGGAGATTTGTACAGGGTAAAAGGGATCTTGAAGAAGGAAGGCTATCACTCCATTTTGCAACGCCATGCCATACCCTGTGGATGGCGCTTGATTGGAGCCAATTTCCTCCTACAACAGGACAATGAAACAAAGCACAGCTCCAAACTATGCAATAACTATTTAGGGAAGAGGCAGTCAGCTGGTATTCTGTCTATAATGGAGTGGCCAGCACAGTCACCGGATCTCAACCCTATTGAGCTGTTGTGGGAGCAGCTTGACCGTATGGTACGTAATCAGTGCCCATCAAGCCAATCCAACTTGTGGGAGCTGCTTCAGGAAGCATGGGGTGAAATCTCTTCAGATTACCTCAACAAATTGACAACTAGAATGCCAAAGGTCTGCAAGGCTGTAATTGCTGCAAATGGAGGATTCTTTGACGAAAGCTAAGTTTGAAGGACACAATTATTATTTCAATTAAAAATCATTATTTCTAACCTTGTCAGTGACTACATTTCCTATTCATTTTGCTATATTTCCTATTCAAACTCATTTCATGTATGTTTTCATGGAAAACAAGAACATTTCTAAGTGACCCCAAACTTTTGAACGGTAGTGTATGTCTGTAGGTTTTATTCGTCCGATCACTAGTCATACTTGCAGAACATAGAGTGTACACATGTACAGATACATTTGTAAATACGCCTATTTTGTACATATTGGCATGCAGTAGCCTGATGAATGACTCAAAGGTAACTGGCGAATACCGTGAAACCTCTAGTCGTATGATACACGCACATGCAGCAACACCCTCCCCATTAATACATATATTGCTATTGGTCTGAGAAATGTCATATCCTGTATCCTGTGGTGTCATTGAGCGCAGTGACACAACCTGGTACAGCACCTGGTGATAATTGGGAAACTGGCAAGCACTGTGTTTGTGGTTGCCAGCCACAGCCATTGGATGGTTGCCACAAGAATGAACAGTATGGACTATGGCCCACTTCTTAGACCCAACTTGCAAAGATAGTATACCACTCCTAGATCTTATAGACGCATCACGGTTTCAGTTTTGCTGATGTCTCATTCCCTTATCATGACCTGTATCTGTGGTCTTTGAGTAACACAGATTGAATTCCCCACGACACTATTTTCAAGGACTGGATTGGCAATGTTTGAACAGGTAAAATAGCCTGTTATACTGTTCATGATTACTGCTACTACATTTGAAGTCGGAAGTTTACATACACTTAGGTTGGAGTCATTAAAAACTCGTTTTTCAACCACTCCACAAATTTCTTGTTAACAAACTATAGTTTTGGCAAGTCGGTTAGGACATCTACTTTGTGCATGACACAAGTACTTTTTCCAACAATTGTTCACAGACAGATTATTTCACTTATAATTCATTGTATCACAATTCCAGTGGGTCAGAAGTTTACATACACTAAGTTGACTGTGCCTTTAAACAGCTTGGAAAATTCCCAAAAATGATGTCATGGCTTTAGAAGCTTCTGCCAAGACCTCAGATTTTTTTTTTTAGACCTCCACAAGTCTGGTTCATCCTTGGGAGCAATTTACAAACGCCTGAAGGTACCACGTTCATCTGTACAAACAATAGTACGCAAGTATAAACACCATGGGACCATGCAGCTGTCATACCGCTCAGGAAGGAGACGCGTTCTGTCTCCTAGAGATGAACGTACTTTGGTGCGAAAAGTGCAAATCAATCCCAGAACAACAGCAAAGGACCTTGTGAAGATGCTGGAGGAAACAGGTACAAAAGTATCTATATCCACAGTAAAACGAGTCCTATATCGACACAACCTGAAAGGCCGCTCAGCAAGGAAGAAGCCACTGCTCCAAAACCGCCATAAGAAAGCCAGACTACGGTTTGCAACTGCACTTGGGGACAAAGATCGTACTTTTTGGAGAAATGTCCTCTGGTCTGATGAAACATAAATATAACTGTTTGGCCATAATGACCATCGTTATGTTTGGAGGAAAAAGGGGGTCGCTTGCAAGCCGAAGAACACCATCCCAACCGTGAAGCACGGGGGTGGCAGCATCATGCTGTGGGGGTGCTTTGCTGCAGGAGGGACTGGTGCACTTCACAAAATAGATGGCATCATGAGGAAGGAAATTATGTGGATATATTGAAGCAACATCTCAAGACATCAGTCAGGAAGTTAAAGCTTGGTCGCAAATGGGTCTTCCAAATGGACAATGACCCCAAGCATACTTCCAAAGTTGTAGCAAAATGGCTTAAGGACAACAAAGTCAAGGTATTGGAGTGGCCATCACGAAGCCCTGACCTCAATCCTATAGAAAACTTGTGGGCAGAACTGAAAAAGCATGTGCGAGCAAGGAGGCCTACAAACCTGACTCAGTTACACCAGCTCTGTCAGGAGGAATGGGCCAAAATTCACCCAACTTTATGTGGGAAGCTTGTGGAAGGCTACCCGAAACGTTTGACCCAAGTAAAAAAATGTAAAGGCAATGCTACCAAATACTAATTGAGTGTATGTAAACTTCTGACCCACTGGGAATGTGATGAAAGAAATTAAAGCTGAAATAAATCATTCTCTCTACTATTATTCTGACATTTCACATTCTTAAAATAAAGTGGGGATCCTAACTGACCTAAAACAGGGAATTATTACTAGGATTAAATGTCAGGAATTGTGAAAAACTGAGTTTAAATGCATTTGGCCAAGGTGTATGTAAACTTCCGACTTCAACTGTATACCAGAACCATACACACAGAGACTCTTTCACCCCTCCCTCCCTCCCTCCCTCCCTCCCTCCCTCCCTCCAAGCACTGCGATCCATGCTTCTTTTTTTATTTTCACTAGAAGCGATGACGGTGATTCATAGTTTCTAAAAATGGACTACATCTCAATATCCTTATCCTGTACAGTACTAATGTATCCTCCAAACTGACTACATCTCAATATCGTCATACAGTACAGTACTCATGTATCCTCTAAAATGTGCGCGGAACAGAGAGAGACTGCAGTGATTCATCATTCAGCAGCACAATAGCTTTCACGATCCTTTTATTGGTCAATTGCACACAAGGTCCAACCGAAATTTGACTTCTGCTTTTAACCCAACCCCTCCGAAAGACACACATACGTACAGTACACACACACACACACACACACACACACACGCACACACATACACAGTCTTGTACAACTAACATTGTGGGGATACACAATTAAGTCTCATTCAAAATCCTATTTTCCTTAAACCCTAATCCTAAACCTAACCCTAAACCTAACCCTAGCTCCTAACCCTAACCCTAAACCTAATTCTAACCCTAACACTAATTCTAACCTTAACCCTAAACCCCCTAGATATAGCATTTGACCTTGTGGGGACCAACAAAATGTCCCCAGTTGGTCTAATTTTTGTTCGTTTACTATTCTTGTGGGGACTTCTGGTTAAACACGTCCACACACACACATACACACACACACACACACAAACATACACACACACACACACACACACACACACACACACACACACACACACACACACACACACACACACACACACACAGGCTTTGCAGAGCTCTCTTTGTTTTGCTTCAAACAACGTACTCTGTCACCATCAAACCATCTTCTGCGTTAATCTCATTCAGACACAATCATATGGTTACTTCTGTTTAAGTGTGGCTTCTCAGGCAATCCACAGGCCTTCCTTTGAAAACATCTGCCACTAATTTCACATGGCATCAAAAGCTTTATGAACACGGCTCTGTGGATGTTAGCTCAGAAAGGCCCACATTTTCTTCTTTTGAACTCTCTCTCTCTCTCTCTCTCTCTCTCTCTCTCTGTCTCTCTCTCTCTCTCTCTCTCTCTCTCTCTCTCTCTCTCTCTCTCTCACTCTCTCTCTCTCTCAACGAACAGGGCTCTGTAGATGTTCTCAGAAAGGCCCACATTTTCTTATTTTTGCTGTTTTAAATCCTTACAAAATATATCCGGCACAGAACCTGAAAGAACACACATTTTGCAACATTTGGCAGCGCTCCCCGTATTACACTCAGTCACTTAGCAGTATCCTGTCACATATGTTGTCATATGAGGTGGGGGACAGACAAAGCAACAGGGGATGGTGCTCAGTCATCAACAAGCCCTTGAGTTAGACTAGACTAGAGAACAGTGCTGGCAACAACATCAGGGTTGTGGGTTCGATTCCCGCATGGGCAACTTATACTGAATCTATTAGTGGTAACAGCAGGATGTAAAGGTGCTGAGGCATCAACAAGCCCTTTGGTGGGGGAGAGCACGGCACTGGCAACGTCAGAGTTGTGGGTTCGAATTCCCGCACGGACCAGATATAGAGTTGATAATATCAGGGTGCTGATCATGCATCACCATGTCCTTCACAACCCAACATGGCTTCCAGAAGTTACAGGGTATAATAAAGCGTATTGTGGCTAAACCATGCCGTCAGAAGGAGGATCCCATTTACATCATAGGGCCTCTCAAGATAAGCCTCACATCCCAATGTAATTATCTGTGATCGGTCTCTGTGCTTACTGGAAGAGCAGAGAGAGTAACAAAACTAAAGCTTTACGAATATTGTCTACCGCATGTTGAAATATTATATTCAACCACAGCTGAGGGCCAAAACAATCATGTAGCACGCTTCACTCCACGTTGGAGTTGGAGCCCTCACTTCAGCCAGCTAGGGCCTATGATCCAGGATCACTCAGCCTCACTTCAGCCAACTAGGGCCTATGATCCAGGATCACTCAGCCTCACTTCAGCCAACTAGGGCCTCTGATCCAGGATCACTCAGCCTCAGTTCAGCCAGATAGGGCCTATGATCCAGGATCACTCAGCCTCAGTTCAGCCAGATAGGGCATATGATCCAGGATCACTCAGCCTCAGTTCAGCCAGATAGGGCCTATGATCCAGGATCACTCAGCCTCAGTTCAGCCAGATAGGGCATATGATCCAGGATCACTCAGCCTCAGTTCAGCCATATAGGGCCTATGATCCAGGATCACTCAGCCTCAGTTCAGCCAGATAGGGCCTATGATCCAGGATCACTCAGCCTCAGTTCAGCCAGATAGGGCCTATGATCCAGGATCACTCAGCCTCAGTTCAGCCAGATAGGGCCTATGATCCAGGATCACTCAGCCTCAGTTCAGCCAGATAGGGCCTATGATCCAGGATCATTCTGCCTCAGTTCAGCCAGCTAGAGCCTATGATCCAGGATCACTCAGTCTGGTGCCCTGGCCTATAGCTTTAGTGATAACATTCAGTTAAACTCCTTTCCACTCCATGCCATACCAAACATTGTGACACGGTGTACAAGGAGTGGAATGTTAGCACAAAACAGGTCTGGATTTCAGGCTATGGCCTAGCCTCCTGCCTACTCAAATGTTTACAACTCACCACTTTTATTTTACAACAAGTCAGTTTTGGTGCTTAATCGTGACATGGCCTGTCTGGTTTTAAACTGTCTTGTTAAATGTAAGCAAACTGTTTATGTAGGGTGGTTAGATACGCCAAACTCACTCCCCCCCCCCCCACACACTCTCTCTGAAGAATTATGCGGTTGCTTTGACGCGTGACTCTCCACTTCAGAAGCCCTCAGCTGAGCTGTACTTTGTAGTCGTTGGTTAGTTAATCTAGTGGTCCGCTGATGGGACGTTGCAACACACAGCAGGGCATCTAGTGTTTGATGTGGAGTGTGTTGTCCCTCCCCAGTGTCCAGGGACTTTACTCAGGCCTTTCTGAGCAGGCTGTGTTGCAGAGGTTTTCTGGGAAAAGGGAGAAGGAAAAAGTAGAGGCACGGTGCCGGTGCCGGACCAGGCACCGGAGGAACGGGCACGGGCCGTGCCGGACTGGACAAACGGACCACTGGTCTGGTGCGAGGAGCGGGCACGGGCCGGACCGGACTAGGAACACGCACCACTGGCTTGGTGCGAGGGGCAGGAACGGGCCGGGCTGGACTGGCGACGCGCACCACTGGCTTGGTGCGAGGAGCAGGAACAGGCTGGGCCGGGCTGGCGACACGCACCACTGGCTTGGTGCGAGGAGCAGGAACAGGCCGGGCCGGGCTGGCACCGCGCACCACTGGCTTGGTGCGAGGAGCAGGAACAGGCCGGGCCGGGCTGGCGACGCGCACCACTGGCTTGGTGCAAGGAGCAGGAACGGGCCGGGCCGGACTGGCGACACGCACCACTTGCTTGGTGCGAGGAGCAGGAACGGGCCGGACCGGACTGGCGACACGCACCACTTGCTTGGTGCAAGGAGCAGGACTGGGTTCCTTTATTAACCCCCGCTCCTTCTGCTGCCTAACCAGCTCCTCTCGCCGTGCCTCTACTTTTTCCTTCTCCCTTTTAGCCTCCTGTAGCGCCTCCCTCTGACCGAATAACTCCTGCTCCCTCTGAGCCAACAGCCCCCGGAACATGGTGGCCTCCTCTCCTAACCTGCAGCTCCGCCCTATCGCGGCCTCCTGCTGCCTCGTCGTCCACCCTGTGTGCCCCCCCAAAATGTTTGTTTTATTGGGGTTGCCTCTCCACCCTGATCCCTTTCAGGGCCTCCATCTGCCTTGCCAGATCCTCTCTTATCTCCCGCCAAGTCCATCCTCTCTGCTCCTCCTCGGCACGCTGCTTGGTCCAGGTCTGGTGGGATCTTCTGTCACGTTCGTTTAATGACGGGTCAGACCAAGGCGCAGCGTGATATGCGTACATGTTTATTAACGTAATAAACACAACAAAACAACAACGGAAACGAAACATGAAGTCCAAGGTAGTGGCGCAGTGGTCTAAGGCACTGCATCGCAGTGTTAACTGTGCCACTAGAGATCCTGGTTCGAATCCAGGCTCTGTCGCAGCCGGCCGCGACCGGGAGACTCATGGGCGGCACACAATTGGCCCAGCGTCGTCCAGGGTAGGGGAGGGAATGGCCGGCAGGGATGTAGCTCAGTTGATAGAGCATGGCGTTTGCAACGCCAGGGTTGTGGGTTCGATTCCCACGGGGGGCCAGTATAAAAAAAATATGTATTCACTAACTGTAAGTCGCTCTGGATAAGAGCGTCTGCTAAATGACTAAAATGTAAATGTAGTACAGAACAACAAACCTTACACGGAACAAGATCCCACAACTAGACAGTGCCAATAGGCTGCTTAAGTATGGTCCCCAATTAGAGACAACGAGCGACAGCTGCCTCTGATTGGGAACCACACCGGCCAACATAGAAATATACATACTAGAATACCACACATAGAAAAAGCACAACAAGGAATATACACACCCTGACTCAACATATAAGCGTCCCCTGAGTCAGGGCGTGACATGCACAATGAAGCATCTGGCCTCTCCGCTTATATTGAGAATTGGTGCAGCTTTGAAAGATTTTATGTGTGGTATGATTGCTAGTTAGCCTATTGCAGATCTGGACAAACAATCCACCTACCACTATTGTCACTATGAATGGTGGATAGAGGGCAGGATAGAGCATTAGACTGGTAGACTATACTGACCTGTGGGATTGTTAGCGTGCGGAAAAGCGTGGTGCATAAGGAAGTACCAGAACACCTTGATATAGGGAGGATCATGCAAGCAGATGAGGAAATGTGGCTAGGATGGAAGAAATTATTTAGTAAAACCTGCAAAAGGGTGAACGTAAACCAGGGGAAAAAGACACTAACCTCCCCTGTGACCAATAAAAAACCACACAACCCTCCCCAATTTTTGCCCCTAGTGGCCAGTTTTCACGTCATCTCCCGATGTCCTCAGACATGGATGGACGTCGAATACTGACTTGTATCACGGGTGAACTGCCTGAATAATGAGGGTGAAAGGTCAAAGCACTATACAAACTCCCTGAAACCAAGCAAAGCAAAGAAAAGTCTCACAGAAGCTATGAGGCTGGCTTGCCTCTGAAGCAGCCAGTGTTCTCTTGGTCAAAACAAAACAACTTTGAATGGAATTACATTGTTTAGAACCCACCTGAACAGTTCTGTGTTTTCCATCTCTTATGTCTCACAGGCACGCACGCACACAAACACACACACACACACACACACACACACACACACAAACACACACACACACACACACACACACACACACACACACACACACACACACACACACACACACACACACACACACACACACACACACACACACACACACACACACACACACACACACACACACACACACACACACACACACACACATACATCTGTGTGGTACAACACTGTGTTAGTGTCCTCTGTAGCTCAATTGGTAGAGCATGGCGCTTGTAACGCCAGGGTAGTGGGTTCGATCCCCGGGACCACCCATACGTTAAAAAATATATATATTATGCGCACATGACTGTAAGTCGCTTTGGATAAAAGCGTCTGCTAAATGGCATATTATATTATATTATTATTATTAGCCAACTGAGCTCAAGCCCAAACATTAGACTAGTCTTCAGGTCTCAGTTAAGCTTCGAGTGAGCATGGTTCTGACAAACTATAGCAGTGCATCTCAGAAGTGCATATTTTCCCCGAACTCTCTGTGTATATGGCTCCCATTGTGGTTTTAGAGTAAGATGGGCTTCAATGGTTTTCATTTCCCTCGTTTGATTGTTGTTACCATCAGCTGACATTCTTTACTCAACCCACTCTTCTTAAATGGTATTTTCTGGCATCACGCATACAGTGAGCATTGGCCAATTAATATTCCTGGACCTGTAGAGTTTTAATGTGTGTAAATATTAGACGAAAATATAAATAACCTTTTATTGACTGATTTGAATTGTTTGCGGGACTGAGTGAGTGTATTTTGCACCTTGGACAGATATCAAGCGAAGACGCAATGATATGCTTACCCAATCAAAACAAATCAAATCAAATCAAATTTTATTGGTCACATGCGCCGAATACAACAGGTGCAGACATTGCAGTGAAATGCTTACTTACAGCCCTTAACCAACAGTGCATTTATTTTAAACAAAAAAAGTAAGAATAAACAACAACAAAAAAAGTGTTGAGAAAAAAAGAGCAGAAGTAAAATAAAGTGACAGTAGGGAGGCTATATATACAGTAAAATAAAGTGACAGTAGGGCTATACAGGGGGGTACCGTTGCAGAGTCAATGTGCGGGGGCACCGGCTAGTTGAGGTAGTTGAGGTAATATGTACATGTGGGTAGAGTTAAAGTGACTATGCATAAATACTTAACAGAGTAGCAGCAGCGTAAAAAGGATGGGGTGGGGGGGCAGTGCAAATAGTCCGGGTAGCCATGATTAGCTGTTCAGGAGTCTTATGGCTTGGGGGTAGAAGCTGTTGAGAAGTCTTTTGGACCTAGACTTGGCACTCCGGTACCGCTTGCCGTGCGGTAGCAGAGAGAACAGTCTATGACTAGGGTGGCTGGAGTCTTTGACAATTTTGAGGGCCTTCCTCTGACACCGCCTGGTATAGAGGTCCTGGATGGCAGGGAGCTTTGCCCCAGTGATGTACTGGGCCGTACGCACTACCCTCTGTAGTGCCTTGCGGTCAGAGGCCAAGCAGTTGCCATACCAGGCGGTGATGCAACCAGTCAGGATGCTCTCGATGGTGCAGCTGTAGAATTTTTTGAGGATCTGAGGACCCATGCCAAATCTTTTTAGTCTCCTGAGGGGGAATAGGCTTTGTCGTGCCCTCTTCACGACTGTCTTGGTGTGTTTGGACCATGATAGTTCGTTGGTGATGTGGACACCAAGGAACTTGAAGCTCTCAACCTGTTCCACTACAGCCCCGTCGATGAGAATGGGGGCGTGCTCAGTCCTCTTTTTTTTCCTGTAGTCCACAATCATCTCCTTTGTCTTGGTCACGTTGAGGGAGAGGTTGTTGTCCTGGCACCACACGGCCAGATCTCTGACCTCCTCCCTATAGGCTGTCTCATCGTTGTCGGTGATCAGGCCTACCACTGTTGTGTCGTCGGCAAACTTAATGATGGTGTTGGAGTCGTGCCTGGCCATGCAGTCATGGGTGAACAGAGAGTACAGGAGGGGACTGAGCACGCACCCCTGAGGGGCCCCCGTGTTGAGGATCAGTGTGGCAGATGTGTTGTTACCTACCCTTACCACCTGGGGGCGGCCCGTCAGGAAGTCCAGGATCCAGTTGCAGAGGGAGGTGTTTAGTCCCAGGATCCTTAGCTTAGTGATGAGCTTAGAGGGCACTATGGTGTTGAATGCTGAGCTGTAGTCAATGAATAGCATTCTCACGTAGGTGTTCCTCTTGTCCAGGTGGGAAAGGGCAGTGTGGAGTGCGATAGAGATTGCATCATCTGTGGATCTGTTGGGGCGGTATGCAAATTGGAGTGGGTCTAGGGTTTCTGGGATTATGCTGTTGATGTGAGCCATGACCAGTCTTTCAAAGCACTTCATGGCTACAGACGTCAGTGCTACGGGTCGGTAGTCATTTAGGCAGGTTATCTTAGAGTTCTTGGGCACGGGGACTATGGTGGTCTGCTTGAAACATGTTGGTATTACAGACTCAGTCAGGGACATGTTGAAAATGTCAGTGAAGACACTTGCCAGTTGGTCAGCACATGCTCGGAGTACACGTCCTGGTAATCCGTCTGGCCCTGCGGCCTTGTGAATGTTGACCTGCTTAAAAGTCTTACTCACATCGGCCACGGAGAGCGTGATCACACAGTCATCCGGAACAGCTGGTGCTCTCATGCATGCCTCAGTGTTGCTTGCCTCGAAGCGAGCATAGAAGTGGTTTAGCTCGTCTGGTAGGCAATATCACAGCAGATATGGCAACATCTCTCTGGTGTTGTTTGTCATACCCCTTTACCAATAATTCTGAGAAAGCCAAACAACCTATTGCCAATCACATCATTTTTTTTTGGGGGGGGGGGGGGGGGGGTGGCAAAGCTTACCGACAGTCCCTTACCCCATGTCCTGCCCACAGAACTAGAATGAATGTGATTCTATTGCTATGGTCCTGCCAGGGTTGGGCTCAATTCCATTTCAATTCCAGTCAATTCAGAAAGTAAACCAAAATTCCAATTCAAAATGTTTCTCATTTGGAAGCATTGAGGATAATTGGAATATCTGTGTACTTACTTGAAATGTAACTGACCCCAACCCTGGGTCCTACCTTCTGTCCCCTACCCCATGTTAGGGGACAGAGATTTCCTCCAGCTTTATCATCACCTGTAGCATTCCCAGCTGCAGACTGCTACTCTACACCTTTGGTTTAGTGTATATGGGGGCAGAGGTGGATATCAGCCATGTGCTCATAAAAAAAAGTGCCTCATCCAGTTTCCCGTTCATGATTCATCTTCCTGCCTGAAATACTGCTGAAATACTTACGCACAGAATCACAATGTGGCTAGATGATATCACATTTACATTTTAGTCATTTAGCAGACGCTCTTATCCAGAGCGACTTACAGTTCAGCCAGATAGGGCCTATGATCCAGGATCACTCAGCCTGAGTTCAGCCAGATAGGGCCTATGATCCAGCATCACTCAGCCTCAGTTCAGCCAGATAGGGCCTATGATCCAGGATCACTCAGCCTCAGTTCAGCCAGCTAGGGCCTATGATCCAGGATCACTCAGTCTCAGTTCAGCCAGATAGGGCATATGATCCAGGATCACTCAGCCTCAGTTCAGCCAGATAGGGCATATGATCCAGGATCACTCAGCCTCAGTTCAGCCAGATAGGGCCTATGATCCAGGATCACTCAGCCTCAGTTCAGCCAGATAGGGCCTATGATCCAGGATCACTCAGCCTCAGTTCAGCCAGATAGAGCCTATGATCCAGCATCACTCAGCCTCAGTTCAGCCAGATAGGGCCTATGATCCAGGATCACTCAGCCTCAGTTCAGCCAGCTAGGGCCTATGATCCAGGATCACTCAGTCTCAGTTCAGCCAGATAGGGCATATGATCCAGGATCACTCAGCCTCAGTTCAGCCAGATAGGGCCTATGATCCAGGATCACTCAGCCTCAGTTCAGCCAGCTAGGGCCTATGATCCAGGATCACTCAGTCTCAGTTCAGCCAGATAGGGCCTATGATCCAGGATCACTCAGCCTCAGTTCAGTCAGCTAGGGCCTATGATCCAGGATCTGGTGCCCTGGCCTATAGCTTTAGTGATAACATTCAGTTAAACTCCTTTCCACTCCATGCCATACCGAACATTGTGACACGGTGTACAAGGAGTGGAATGTTAGCACAAAACAGGTCTGGATTTCAGGCTATGGCCTAGCCTCCTGCCTACTCAAATGTTTACAACTCACCACTTTTCTTTTACAACAAGTCAGTTTTGGTGCTTAATCGTGACATGGCCTGTCTGGTTTTAAACTGTCTTGTTAAATGTAAGCAAACTGTTTATGTAGGGTGGTTAGATACGCCAAACTCACTTCCCGTCCACCCCCCCCCCCACACACACACTCTCTCTGAAGAATTAATGCGGTTGCTTTGACGTTACTCTCCACTTCAGAGGCCCTCAGCTGAGCTGTACTTTGTAGTCGTTGGTTAGTTAATCTAGTGGTCCGCTGATGGGACGTTGCAACACACAGCAGGGCATCTAGTGTTTGATGTGGAGTGTGTTGTCCCTCCCCAGTGTCCAGGGACTTTACTCAGGCCTTTCTGAGCAGGCTGTGTTGCAGAGGTTTTCTGGGAAAAGGGAGAAGGAAAAAGTAGAGGCACGGTGCCGGTGCCGGACCAGGCACCGGAGGAACGGGCACGGGCCGTGCCGGACTGGACAAACGGACCACTGGTCTGGTGCGAGGAGCGGGCACGGGCCGGACCGGACTAGGAACACGCACCACTGGCTTGGTGCGAGGGGCAGGAACGGGCCGGGCTGGACTGGCGACGCGCACCACTGGCTTGGTGCGAGGAGCAGGAACAGGCTGGGCCGGGCTGGCGACACGCACCACTGGCTTGGTGCGAGGAGCAGGAACAGGCCGGGCCGGGCTGGCACCGCGCACCACTGGCTTGGTGCGAGGAGCAGGAACAGGCCGGGCCGGGCTGGCGACGCGCACCACTGGCTTGGTGCAAGGAGCAGGAACGGGCCGGGCCGGACTGGCGACACGCACCACTTGCTTGGTGTGAGGAGCAGGAACGGGCCGGACCGGACTGGCGACACGCACCACTTGCTTGGTGCAAGGAGCAGGACTGGGTTCCTTTATTAACCCCCGCTCCTTCTGCTGCCTAACCAGCTCCTCTCGCCGTGCCTCTACTTTTTCCTTCTCCCTTTTAGCCTCCTGTAGCGCCTCCCTCTGACCGAATAACTCCTGCTCCCTCTGAGCCAACAGCCCCCGGAACATGGTGGCCTCCTCTCCTAACCTGCAGCTCCGCCCTATCGCGGCCTCCTGCTGCCTCGTCGTCCACCCTGTGTGCCCCCCCCAAAATGTTTGTTTTATTGGGGTTGCCTCTCCACCCTGATCCCTTTCAGGGCCTCCATCTGCCTTGCCAGATCCTCTCTTATCTCCCGCCAAGTCCATCCTCTCTGCTCCTCCTCGGCACGCTGCTTGGTCCAGGTCTGGTGGGATCTTCTGTCACGTTCGTTTAATGACGGGTCAGACCAAGGCGCAGCGTGATATGCGTACATGTTTATTAACGTAATAAACACAACAAAACAACAACGGAAACGAAACGTGAAGTCCAAGGTAGTGGCGCAGTGGTCTAAGGCACTGCATCGCAGTGTTAACTGTGCCACTAGAGATCCTGGTTCGAATCCAGGCTCTGTCGCAGCCGGCCGCGACCGGGAGACTCATGGGCGGCACACAATTGGCCCAGCGTCGTCCAGGGTAGGGGAGGGAATGGCCGGCAGGGATGTAGCTCAGTTGATAGAGCATGGCGTTTGCAACGCCAGGGTTGTGGGTTCGATTCCCACGGGGGGCCAGTATAAAAAAAATATGTATTCACTAACTGTAAGTCGCTCTGGATAAGAGCGTCTGCTAAATGACTAAAATGTAAATGTAGTACAGAACAACAAACCTTACACGGAACAAGATCCCACAACTAGACAGTGCCAATAGGCTGCTTAAGTATGGGCCCCAATTAGAGACAACGAGCGACAGCTGCCTCTGATTGGGAACCACACCGGCCAACATAGAAATATACATACTAGAATACCACACATAGAAAAAGCACAACAAGGAATATACACACCCTGACTCAACATATAAGCGTCCCCTGAGTCAGGGCGTGACATGCACAATGAAGCATCTGGCCTCTCCACTTATATTGAGAATTGGTGCAGCTTTGAAAGATTTTATGTGTGGTATGATTGCTAGTTAGCCTATTGCAGATCTGGACAAACAATCCACCTACCACTATTGTCACTATGAATGGTGGATAGAATGCAGGATAGAGCATTAGACTGGTAGACTATACTGACCTGTGGGATTGTTAGCGTGCGGAAAAGCGTGGTGCATAAGGAAGTACCAGAACACCTTGATATAGGGAGGATCATGCAAGCAGATGAGGAAATGTGGCTAGGATGGAAGAAATTATTTAGTAAAACCTGCAAAAGGGTGAACGTAAACCAGGGGAAAAAGACACTAACCTCCCCTGTGACCAATAAAAAACCACACAACCCTCCCCAATTTTTGCCCCTAGTGGCCAGTTTTCACGTCATCTCCCGATGTCCTCAGACATGGATGGACGTCGAATACTGACTTGTATCACGGGTGAACTGCCTGAATAATGAGGGTGAAAGGTCAAAGCACTATACAAACTCCCTGAAACCAAGCAAAGCAAAGAAAAGTCTCACAGAAGCTATGAGGCTGGCTTGCCTCTGAAGCAGCCAGTGTTCTCTTGGTCAAAACAAAACAACTTTGAATGGAATTACATTGTTTAGAACCCACCTGAACAGTTCTGTGTTTTCCATCTCTTATGTCTCACAGGCACGCACGCACACAAACACACACACACACACACACACACACACACACACACACACACACACACACACACACACACACACACACACACACACACACACACACACACACACACACACACACACACACACACACACACACACACACACACACACACACACACACACACACACACACACACACACACACACATACATCTGTGTGGTACAACACTGTGTTAGTGTCCTCTGTAGCTCAATTGGTAGAGCATGGCGCTTGTAACGCCAGGGTAGTGGGTTCGATCCCCGGGACCACCCATACGTTAAAAAATATATATATTATGCGCACATGACTGTAAGTCGCTTTGGATAAAAGCGTCTGCTAAATGGCATATTATATTATATTATTATTATTAGCCAACTGAGCTCAAGCCCAAACATTAGACTAGTCTTCAGGTCTCAGTTAAGCTTCGAGTGAGCATGGTTCTGACAAACTATAGCAGTGCATCTCAGAAGTGCATATTTTCCCCGAACTCTCTGTGTATATGGCTCCCATTGTGGTTTTAGAGTAAGATGGGCTTCAATGGTTTTCATTTCCCTCGTTTGATTGTTGTTACCATCAGCTGACATTCTTTACTCAACCCACTCTTCTTAAATGGTATTTTCTGGCATCACGCATACAGTGAGCATTGGCCAATGAATATTCCTGGACCTGTAGAGTTTTAATGTGTGTAAATATTAGACGAAAATATAAATAACCTTTTATTGACTGATTTGAATTGTTTGCGGGACTGAGTGAGTGTATTTTGCACCTTGGACAGATATCAAACGAAGACGCAATGATATGCTTACCCAATCAAAACAAATCAAATCAAATCAAATTTTATTGGTCACATGCGCCGAATACAACAGGTGCAGACATTGCAGTGAAATGCTTACTTACAGCCCTTAACCAACAGTGCATTTATTTTAAACAAAAAAAGTAAGAATAAACAACAACAAAAAAAGTGTTGAGAAAAAAAGAGCAGAAGTAAAATAAAGTGACAGTAGGGAGGCTATATATACAGTAAAATAAAGTGACAGTAGGGCTATACAGGGGGGTACCGTTGCAGAGTCAATGTGCGGGGGCACCGGCTAGTTGAGGTAGTTGAGGTAATATGTACATGTGGGTAGAGTTAAAGTGACTATGCATAAATACTTAACAGAGTAGCAGCAGCGTAAAAAGGATGGGGTGGGGGGGCAGTGCAAATAGTCCGGGTAGCCATGATTAGCTGTTCAGGAGTCTTATGGCTTGGGGGTAGAAGCTGTTGAGAAGTCTTTTGGACCTAGACTTGGCACTCCGGTACCGCTTGCCGTGCGGTAGCAGAGAGAACAGTCTATGACTAGGGTGGCTGGAGTCTTTGACAATTTTGAGGGCCTTCCTCTGACACCGCCTGGTATAGAGGTCCTGGATGGCAGGGAGCTTTGCCCCAGTGATGTACTGGGCCGTACGCACTACCCTCTGTAGTGCCTTGCGGTCAGAGGCCAAGCAGTTGCCATACCAGGCGGTGATGCAACCAGTCAGGATGCTCTCGATGGTGCAGCTGTAGAATTTTTTGAGGATCTGAGGACCCATGCCAAATCTTTTTAGTCTCCTGAGGGGGAATAGGCTTTGTCGTGCCCTCTTCACGACTGTCTTGGTGTGTTTGGACCATGATAGTTCGTTGGTGATGTGGACACCAAGGAACTTGAAGCTCTCAACCTGTTCCACTACAGCCCCGTCGATGAGAATGGGGGCGTGCTCAGTCCTCTTTTTTTTCCTGTAGTCCACAATCATCTCCTTTGTCTTGGTCACGTTGAGGGAGAGGTTGTTGTCCTGGCACCACACGGCCAGATCTCTGACCTCCTCCCTATAGGCTGTCTCATCGTTGTCGGTGATCAGGCCTACCACTGTTGTGTCGTCGGCAAACTTAATGATGGTGTTGGAGTCGTGCCTGGCCATGCAGTCATGGGTGAACAGAGAGTACAGGAGGGGACTGAGCACGCACCCCTGAGGGGCCCCCGTGTTGAGGATCAGTGTGGCAGATGTGTTGTTACCTACCCTTACCACCTGGGGGCGGCCCGTCAGGAAGTCCAGGATCCAGTTGCAGAGGGAGGTGTTTAGTCCCAGGATCCTTAGCTTAGTGATGAGCTTAGAGGGCACTATGGTGTTGAATGCTGAGCTGTAGTCAATGAATAGCATTCTCACGTAGGTGTTCCTCTTGTCCAGGTGGGAAAGGGCAGTGTGGAGTGCGATAGAGATTGCATCATCTGTGGATCTGTTGGGGCGGTATGCAAATTGGAGTGGGTCTAGGGTTTCTGGGATTATGCTGTTGATGTGAGCCATGACCAGTCTTTCAAAGCACTTCATGGCTACAGACGTCAGTGCTACGGGTCGGTATTCATTTAGGCAGGTTATCTTAGAGTTCTTGGGCACGGGGACTATGGTGGTCTGCTTGAAACATGTTGGTATTACAGACTCAGTCAGGGACATGTTGAAAATGTCAGTGAAGACACTTGCCAGTTGGTCAGCACATGCTCGGAGTACACGTCCTGGTAATCCGTCTGGCCCTGCGGCCTTGTGAATGTTGACCTGCTTAAAAGTCTTACTCACATCGGCCACGGAGAGCGTGATCACACAGTCATCCGGAACAGCTGGTGCTCTCATGCATGCCTCAGTGTTGCTTGCCTCGAAGCGAGCATAGAAGTGGTTTAGCTCGTCTGGTAGGCAATATCACAGCAGATATGGCAACATCTCTCTGGTGTTGTTTGTCATACCCCTTTACCAATAATTCTGAGAAAGCCAAACAACATATTGCCAATCACATCATTTTTTTTTTGGGGGGGGGGGGGGGGGTGGCAAAGCTTACCGACAGTCCCTTACCCCATGTCCTGCCCACAGAACTAGAATGAATGTGATTCTATTGCTATGGTCCTGCCAGGGTTGGGCTCAATTCCATTTCAATTCCAGTCAATTCAGAAAGTAAACCAAAATTCCAATTCAAAATGTTCCTCATTTGAAAGCATTGAGGATAATTGGAATATCTGTGTGCTTACTTGAAATGTAACTGACCCCAACCCTGGGTACTACCTTCTGTCCCCTACCCCATGTTAGGGGACAGAGATTTCCTCCAGCTTTATCATCACCTGTAGCATTCCCAGCTGCAGACTGCTACTCTACACCTTTGGTTTAGTGTATATGGGGGCAGAGGTGGATATCAGCCATGTGCTCATAAAAAAAAGTGCCTCATCCAGTTTCCCGTTCATGATTCATCTTCCTGCCTGAAATACTGCTGAAATACTTACGCACAGAATCACAATGTGGCTAGATGATATCACATTTACATTTTAGTCATTTAGCAGACGCTCTTATCCAGAGCGACTTACAGTTCAGCCAGATAGGGCCTATGATCCAGGATCACTCAGCCTGAGTTCAGCCAGATAGGGCCTATGATCCAGCATCACTCAGCCTCAGTTCAGCCAGATAGGGCCTATGATCCAGGATCACTCAGCCTCAGTTCAGCCAGCTAGGGCCTATGATCCAGGATCACTCAGTCTCAGTTCAGCCAGATAGGGCATATGATCCAGGATCACTCAGCCTCAGTTCAGCCAGATAGGGCATATGATCCAGGATCACTCAGCCTCAGTTCAGCCAGATAGGGCCTATGATCCAGGATCACTCAGCCTCAGTTCAGCCAGATAGGGCCTATGATCCAGGATCACTCAGCCTCAGTTCAGCCAGATAGAGCCTATGATCCAGCATCACTCAGCCTCAGTTCAGCCAGATAGGGCCTATGATCCAGGATCACTCAGCCTCAGTTCAGCCAGCTAGGGCCTATGATCCAGGATCACTCAGTCTCAGTTCAGCCAGATAGGGCATATGATCCAGGATCACTCAGCCTCAGTTCAGCCAGATAGGGCCTATGATCCAGGATCACTCAGCCTCAGTTCAGCCAGCTAGGGCCTATGATCCAGGATCACTCAGTCTCAGTTCAGCCAGATAGGGCCTATGATCCAGGATCACTCAGCCTCAGTTCAGTCAGCTAGGGCCTATGATCCAGGATCTGGTGCCCTGGCCTATAGCTTTAGTGATAACATTCAGTTAAACTCCTTTCCACTCCATGCCATACCGAACATTGTGACACGGTGTACAAGGAGTGGAATGTTAGCACAAAACAGGTCTGGATTTCAGGCTATGGCCTAGCCTCCTGCCTACTCAAATGTTTACAACTCACCACTTTTCTTTTACAACAAGTCAGTTTTGGTGCTTAATCGTGACATGGCCTGTCTGGTTTTAAACTGTCTTGTTAAATGTAAGCAAACTGTTTATGTAGGGTGGTTAGATACGCCAAACTCACTTCCCGTCCCCCCCCCCCCCCACACACACACTCTCTCTGAAGAATTAATGCGGTTGCTTTGACGTTACTCTCCACTTCAGAGGCCCTCAGCTGAGCTGTACTTTGTAGTCGTTGGTTAGTTAATCTAGTGGTCCGCTGATGGGACGTTGCAACACACAGCAGGGCATCTAGTGTTTGATGTGGAGTGTGTTGTCCCTCCCCAGTGTCCAGGGACTTTACTCAGGCCTTTCTGAGCAGGCTGTGTTGCAGAGGTTTTCTGGGAAAAGGGAGAAGGAAAAAGTAGAGGCACGGTGCCGGTGCCGGACCAGGCACCGGAGGAACGGGCACGGGCCGTGCCGGACTGGACAAACGGACCACTGGTCTGGTGCGAGGAGCGGGCACGGGCCGGACCGGACTAGGAACACGCACCACTGGCTTGGTGCGAGGGGCAGGAACGGGCCGGGCTGGACTGGCGACGCGCACCACTGGCTTGGTGCGAGGAGCAGGAACAGGCTGGGCCGGGCTGGCGACACGCACCACTGGCTTGGTGCGAGGAGCAGGAACAGGCCGGGCCGGGCTGGCACCGCGCACCACTGGCTTGGTGCGAGGAGCAGGAACAGGCCGGGCCGGGCTGGCGACGCGCACCACTGGCTTGGTGCAAGGAGCAGGAACGGGCCGGGCCGGACTGGCGACACGCACCACTTGCTTGGTGCGAGGAGCAGGAACGGGCCGGACCGGACTGGCGACACGCACCACTTGCTTGGTGCAAGGAGCAGGACTGGGTTCCTTTATTAACCCCCGCTCCTTCTGCTGCCTAACCAGCTCCTCTCGCCGTGCCTCTACTTTTTCCTTCTCCCTTTTAGCCTCCTGTAGCGCCTCCCTCTGACCGAATAACTCCTGCTCCCTCTGAGCCAACAGCCCCCGGAACATGGTGGCCTCCTCTCCTAACCTGCAGCTCCGCCCTATCGCGGCCTCCTGCTGCCTCGTCGTCCACCCTGTGTGCCCCCCCCAAAATGTTTGTTTTATTGGGGTTGCCTCTCCACCCTGATCCCTTTCAGGGCCTCCATCTGCCTTGCCAGATCCTCTCTTATCTCCCGCCAAGTCCATCCTCTCTGCTCCTCCTCGGCACGCTGCTTGGTCCAGGTCTGGTGGGATCTTCTGTCACGTTCGTTTAATGACGGGTCAGACCAAGGCGCAGCGTGATATGCGTACATGTTTATTAACGTAATAAACACAACAAAACAACAACGGAAACGAAACGTGAAGTCCAAGGTAGTGGCGCAGTGGTCTAAGGCACTGCATCGCAGTGTTAACTGTGCCACTAGAGATCCTGGTTCGAATCCAGGCTCTGTCGCAGCCGGCCGCGACCGGGAGACTCATGGGCGGCACACAATTGGCCCAGCGTCGTCCAGGGTAGGGGAGGGAATGGCCGGCAGGGATGTAGCTCAGTTGATAGAGCATGGCGTTTGCAACGCCAGGGTTGTGGGTTCGATTCCCACGGGGGGCCAGTATAAAAAAAATATGTATTCACTAACTGTAAGTCGCTCTGGATAAGAGCGTCTGCTAAATGACTAAAATGTAAATGTAGTACAGAACAACAAACCTTACACGGAACAAGATCCCACAACTAGACAGTGCCAATAGGCTGCTTAAGTATGGGCCCCAATTAGAGACAACGAGCGACAGCTGCCTCTGATTGGGAACCACACCGGCCAACATAGAAATATACATACTAGAATACCACACATAGAAAAAGCACAACAAGGAATATACACACCCTGACTCAACATATAAGCGTCCCCTGAGTCAGGGCGTGACATGCACAATGAAGCATCTGGCCTCTCCGCTTATATTGAGAATTGGTGCAGCTTTGAAAGATTTTATGTGTGGTATGATTGCTAGTTAGCCTATTGCAGATCTGGACAAACAATCCACCTACCACTATTGTCACTATGAATGGTGGATAGAATGCAGGATAGAGCATTAGACTGGTAGACTATACTGACCTGTGGGATTGTTAGCGTGCGGAAAAGCGTGGTGCATAAGGAAGTACCAGAACACCTTGATATAGGGAGGATCATGCAAGCAGATGAGGAAATGTGGCTAGGATGGAAGAAATTATTTAGTAAAACCTGCAAAAGGGTGAACGTAAACCAGGGGAAAAAGACACTAACCTCCCCTGTGACCAATAAAAAACCACACAACCCTCCCCAATTTTTGCCCCTAGTGGCCAGTCTTCACGTCATCTCCCGATGTCCTCAGACATGGATGGACGTCGAATACTGACTTGTATCACGGGTGAACTGCCTGAATAATGAGGGTGAAAGGTCAAAGCACTATACAAACTCCCTGAAACCAAGCAAAGCAAAGAAAAGTCTCACAGAAGCTATGAGGCTGGCTTGCCTCTGAAGCAGCCAGTGTTCTCTTGGTCAAAACAAAACAACTTTGAATGGAATTACATTGTTTAGAACCCACCTGAACAGTTCTGTGTTTTCCATCTCTTATGTCTCACAGGCACGCACGCACACAAACACACACACACACACACACACACACACACACAAACACACACACACACACACACACACACACACACACACACACACACACACACACACACACACACACACACACACACACACACACACACACACACACACACACACACACACACACACACACACACACATACATCTGTGTGGTACAACACTGTGTTAGTGTCCTCTGTAGCTCAATTGGTAGAGCATGGCGCTTGTAACGCCAGGGTAGTGGGTTCGATCCCCGGGACCACCCATACGTTAAAAAATATATATATTATGCGCACATGACTGTAAGTCGCTTTGGATAAAAGCGTCTGCTAAATGGCATATTATATTATATTATTATTATTAGCCAACTGAGCTCAAGCCCAAACATTAGACTAGTCTTCAGGTCTCAGTTAAGCTTCGAGTGAGCATGGTTCTGACAAACTATAGCAGTGCATCTCAGAAGTGCATATTTTCCCCGAACTCTCTGTGTATATGGCTCCCATTGTGGTTTTAGAGTAAGATGGGCTTCAATGGTTTTCATTTCCCTCGTTTGATTGTTGTTACCATCAGCTGACATTCTTTACTCAACCCACTCTTCTTAAATGGTATTTTCTGGCATCACGCATACAGTGAGCATTGGCCAATGAATATTCCTGGACCTGTAGAGTTTTAATGTGTGTAAATATTAGACGAAAATATAAATAACCTTTTATTGACTGATTTGAATTGTTTGCGGGACTGAGTGAGTGTATTTTGCACCTTGGACAGATATCAAGCGAAGACGCAATGATATGCTTACCCAATCAAAACAAATCAAATCAAATCAAATTTTATTGGTCACATGCGCCGAATACAACAGGTGCAGACATTGCAGTGAAATGCTTACTTACAGCCCTTAACCAACAGTGCATTTATTTTAAACAAAAAAAGTAAGAATAAACAACAACAAAAAAAGTGTTGAGAAAAAAAGAGCAGAAGTAAAATAAAGTGACAGTAGGGAGGCTATATATACAGTAAAATAAAGTGACAGTAGGGCTATACAGGGGGGTACCGTTGCAGAGTCAATGTGCGGGGGCACCGGCTAGTTGAGGTAGTTGAGGTAATATGTACATGTGGGTAGAGTTAAAGTGACTATGCATAAATACTTAACAGAGTAGCAGCAGCGTAAAAAGGATGGGGTGGGGGGGCAGTGCAAATAGTCCGGGTAGCCATGATTAGCTGTTCAGGAGTCTTATGGCTTGGGGGTAGAAGCTGTTGAGAAGTCTTTTGGACCTAGACTTGGCACTCCGGTACCGCTTGCCGTGCGGTAGCAGAGAGAACAGTCTATGACTAGGGTGGCTGGAGTCTTTGACAATTTTGAGGGCCTTCCTCTGACACCGCCTGGTATAGAGGTCCTGGATGGCAGGGAGCTTTGCCCCAGTGATGTACTGGGCCGTACGCACTACCCTCTGTAGTGCCTTGCGGTCAGAGGCCAAGCAGTTGCCATACCAGGCGGTGATGCAACCAGTCAGGATGCTCTCGATGGTGCAGCTGTAGAATTTTTTGAGGATCTGAGGACCCATGCCAAATCTTTTTAGTCTCCTGAGGGGGAATAGGCTTTGTCGTGCCCTCTTCACGACTGTCTTGGTGTGTTTGGACCATGATAGTTCGTTGGTGATGTGGACACCAAGGAACTTGAAGCTCTCAACCTGTTCCACTACAGCCCCGTCGATGAGAATGGGGGCGTGCTCAGTCCTCTTTTTTTTCCTGTAGTCCACAATCATCTCCTTTGTCTTGGTCACGTTGAGGGAGAGGTAGTTGTCCTGGCACCACACGGCCAGATCTCTGACCTCCTCCCAATAGGCTGTCTCATCGTTGTCGGTGATCAGGCCTACCACTGTTGTGTCGTCGGCAAACTTAATGATGGTGTTGGAGTCGTGCCTGGCCATGCAGTCATGGGTGAACAGAGAGTACAGGAGGGGACTGAGCACGCACCCCTGAGGGGCCCCCGTGTTGAGGATCAGTGTGGCAGATGTGTTGTTACCTACCCTTACCACCTGGGGGCGGCCCGTCAGGAAGTCCAGGATCCAGTTGCAGAGGGAGGTGTTTAGTCCCAGGATCCTTAGCTTAGTGATGAGCTTAGAGGGCACTATGGTGTTGAATGCTGAGCTGTAGTCAATGAATAGCATTCTCACGTAGGTGTTCCTCTTGTCCAGGTGGGAAAGGGCAGTGTGGAGTGCGATAGAGATTGCATCATCTGTGGATCTGTTGGGGCGGTATGCAAATTGGAGTGGGTCTAGGGTTTCTGGGATTATGCTGTTGATGTGAGCCATGACCAGTCTTTCAAAGCACTTCATGGCTACAGACGTCAGTGCTACGGGTCGCTAGTCATTTAGGCAGGTTATCTTAGAGTTCTTGGGCACGGGGACTATGGTGGTCTGCTTGAAACATGTTGGTATTACAGACTCAGTCAGGGACATGTTGAAAATGTCAGTGAAGACACTTGCCAGTTGGTCAGCACATGCTCGGAGTACACGTCCTGGTAATCCGTCTGGCCCTGCGGCCTTGTGAATGTTGACCTGCTTAAAAGTCTTACTCACATCGGCCACGGAGAGCGTGATCACACAGTCATCCGGAACAGCTGGTGCTCTCATGCATGCCTCAGTGTTGCTTGCCTCGAAGCGAGCATAGAAGTGGTTTAGCTCGTCTGGTAGGCAATATCACAGCAGATATGGCAACATCTCTCTGGTGTTGTTTGTCATACCCCTTTACCAATAATTCTGAGAAAGCCAAACAACCTATTGCCAATCACATCATTTTTTTTGGGGGGGGGGGGGGGGGGGGTGGCAAAGCTTACCGACAGTCCCTTACCCCATGTCCTGCCCACAGAACTAGAATGAATGTGATTCTATTGCTATGGTCCTGCCAGGGTTGGGCTCAATTCCATTTCAATTCCAGTCAATTCAGAAAGTAAACCAAAATTCCAATTCAAAATGTTCCTCATTTGAAAGCATTGAGGATAATTGGAATATCTGTGTGCTTACTTGAAATGTAACTGACCCCAACCCTGGGTACTACCTTCTGTCCCCTACCCCATGTTAGGGGACAGAGATTTCCTCCAGCTTTATCATCACCTGTAGCATTCCCAGCTGCAGACTGCTACTCTACACCTTTGGTTTAGTGTATATGGGGGCAGAGGTGGATATCAGCCATGTGCTCATAAAAAAAAGTGCCTCATCCAGTTTCCCGTTCATGATTCATCTTCCTGCCTGAAATACTGCTGAAATACTTACGCACAGAATCACAATGTGGCTAGATGATATCACATTTACATTTTAGTCATTTAGCAGACGCTCTTATCCAGAGCGACTTACAGTTCAGCCAGATAGGGCCTATGATCCAGGATCACTCAGCCTGAGTTCAGCCAGATAGGGCCTATGATCCAGCATCACTCAGCCTCAGTTCAGCCAGATAGGGCCTATGATCCAGGATCACTCAGCCTCAGTTCAGCCAGCTAGGGCCTATGATCCAGGATCACTCAGTCTCAGTTCAGCCAGATAGGGCATATGATCCAGGATCACTCAGCCTCAGTTCAGCCAGATAGGGCATATGATCCAGGATCACTCAGCCTCAGTTCAGCCAGATAGGGCCTATGATCCAGGATCACTCAGCCTCAGTTCAGCCAGATAGGGCCTATGATCCAGGATCACTCAGCCTCAGTTCAGCCAGATAGAGCCTATGATCCAGCATCACTCAGCCTCAGTTCAGCCAGATAGGGCCTATGATCCAGGATCACTCAGCCTCAGTTCAGCCAGCTAGGGCCTATGATCCAGGATCACTCAGTCTCAGTTCAGCCAGATAGGGCATATGATCCAGGATCACTCAGCCTCAGTTCAGCCAGATAGGGCCTATGATCCAGGATCACTCAGCCTCAGTTCAGCCAGCTAGGGCCTATGATCCAGGATCACTCAGTCTCAGTTCAGCCAGATAGGGCCTATGATCCAGGATCACTCAGCCTCAGTTCAGTCAGCTAGGGCCTATGATCCAGGATCTGGTGCCCTGGCCTATAGCTTTAGTGATAACATTCAGTTAAACTCCTTTCCACTCCATGCCATACCGAACATTGTGACACGGTGTACAAGGAGTGGAATGTTAGCACAAAACAGGTCTGGATTTCAGGCTATGGCCTAGCCTCCTGCCTACTCAAATGTTTACAACTCACCACTTTCCTTTTACAACAAGTCAGTTTTGGTGCTTAATCGTGACATGGCCTGTCTGGTTTTAAACTGTCTTGTTAAATGTAAGCAAACTGTTTATGTAGGGTGGTTAGATACGCCAAACTCACTTCCCCCCCCCCCCCCCCCCCCCCCCACACACACACTCTCTCTGAAGAATTAATGCGGTTGCTTTGACGTTACTCTCCACTTCAGAGGCCCTCAGCTGAGCTGTACTTTATAGTCGTTGGTTAGTTAATCTAGTGGTCCGCTGATGGGACGTTGCAACACACAGCAGGGCATCTAGTGTTTGATGTGGAGTGTGTTGTCCCTCCCCAGTGTCCAGGGACTTTACTCAGGCCTTTCTGAGCAGGCTGTGTTGCAGAGGTTTTCTGGGAAAAGGGAGAAGGAAAAAGTAGAGGCACGGTGCCGGTGCCGGACCAGGCACCGGAGGAACGGGCACGGGCCGTGCCGGACTGGACAAACGGACCACTGGTCTGGTGCGAGGAGCGGGCACGGGCCGGACCGGACTAGGAACACGCACCACTGGCTTGGTGCGAGGGGCAGGAACGGGCCGGGCCGGGCCGGACTGGCGACGCGCACCACTGGCTTGGTGCGAGGAGCAGGAACAGGCCGGGCCGGGCTGGCACCGCGCACCACTGGCTTGGTGCGAGGAGCAGGAACAGGCCGGGCCGGGCTGGCGACGCGCACCACTGGCTTGGTGCAAGGAGCAGGAACGGGCCGGGCCGGACTGGCGACACGCACCACTTGCTTGGTGCGAGGAGCAGGAACGGGCCGGACCGGACTGGCGACACGCACCACTTGCTTGGTGCAAGGAGCAGGACTGGGTTCCTTTATTAACCCCCGCTCCTTCTGCTGCCTAACCAGCTCCTCTCGCCGTGCCTCTACTTTTTCCTTCTCCCTTTTAGCCTCCTGTAGCGCCTCCCTCTGACCGAATAACTCCTGCTCCCTCTGAGCCAACAGCCCCCGGAACATGGTGGCCTCCTCTCCTAACCTGCAGCTCCGCCCTATCGCGGCCTCCTGCTGCCTCGTCGTCCACCCCGTGTGCCCCCCCAAAATGTTTGTTTTATTGGGGTTGCCTCTCCACCCTGATCCCTTTCAGGGCCTCCATCTGCCTTGCCAGATCCTCTCTTATCTCCCGCCAAGTCCATCCTCTCTGCTCCTCCTCGGCACGCTGCTTGGTCCAGGTCTGGTGGGATCTTCTGTCACGTTCGTTTAATGACGGGTCAGACCAAGGCGCAGCGTGATATGCGTACATGTTTATTAACGTAATAAACACAACAAAACAACAACGGAAACGAAACGTGAAGTCCAAGGTAGTGGCGCAGTGGTCTAAGGCACTGCATCGCAGTGTTAACTGTGCCACTAGAGATCCTGGTTCGAATCCAGGCTCTGTCGCAGCCGGCCGCGACCGGGAGACTCATGGGCGGCACACAATTGGCCCAGCGTCGTCCAGGGTAGGAGAGGGAATGGCCGGCAGGGATGTAGCTCAGTTGATAGAGCATGGCGTTTGCAACGCCAGGGTTGTGGGTTCGATTCCCACGGGGGGCCAGTATAAAAAAAATATGTATTCACTAACTGTAAGTCGCTCTGGATAAGAGTGTCTGCTAAATGACTAAAATGTAAATGTAAATGTAGTACAGAACAACAAACCTTACACGGAACAAGATCCCACAACTAGACAGTGCCAATAGGCTGCTTAAGTATGGTCCCCAATTAGAGACAACGAGCGACAGCTGCCTCTGATTGGGAACCACACCGGCCAACATAGAAATATACATACTAGAATACCACACATAGAAAAAGCACAACAAGGAATATACACACCCTGACTCAACATATAAGCGTCCCCTGAGTCAGGGCGTGACATGCACAATGAAGCATCTGGCCTCTCCGCTTATATTGAGAATTGGTGCAGCTTTGAAAGATTTTATGTGTGGTATGATTGCTAGTTAGCCTATTGCAGATCTGGACAAACAATCCACCTACCACTATTGTCACTATGAATGGTGGATAGAGGGCAGGATAGAGCATTAGACTGGTAGACTATACTGACCTGTGGGATTGTTAGCGTGCGGAAAAGCGTGGTGCATAAGGAAGTACCAGAACACCTTGATATAGGGAGGATCATGCAAGCAGATGAGGAAATGTGGCTAGGATGGAAGAAATTATTTAGTAAAACCTGCAAAAGGGTGAACGTAAACCAGGGAAAAAAGACACTAACCTCCCCTGTGACCAATAAAAAACCACACAACCCTCCCCAATTTTTGCCCCTAGTGGCCAGTTTTCACGTCATCTCCCGATGTCCTCAGACATGGATGGACGTCGAATACTGACTTGTATCACGGGTGAACTGCCTGAATAATGAGGGTGAAAGGTCAAAGCACTATACAAACTCCCTGAAACCAAGCAAAGCAAAGAAAAGTATCACAGAAGCTATGAGGCTGGCTTGCCTCTGAAGCAGCCAGTGTTCTCTTGGTCAAAACAAAACAACTTTGAATGGAATTACATTGTTTAGAACCCACCTGAACAGTTCTGTGTTTTCCATCTCTTATGTCTCACAGGCACGCACGCACACAAACACACACACACACACACACACACACACACACACACACACACACACACACACACATCTGTGTGGTACAACACTGTGTTAGCCAACTGAGCTCAAGCCCAAACATTAGACTAGTCTTCAGGTCTCAGTTACGCTTCGAGTTGAGCATGGTTCTGACAAACTATAGCAGTGCATCTCAGAAGTGCATATTTTCCCCAAACACTGTGTGTATATGGCTCCCATTGTGGTTTTAGAGTAAGATGGGCTTCAATGGTTTTCATTTCCCTCGTTTGATTGTTGTTACCATCAGCTGACATTCTTTACTCAACCCACTCTTCTTAAATGGTATTTTCTGGCATCACGCATACAGTGAGCATTGGCCAATGAATATTCCTGGACCTGTAGAGTTTTAATGTGTGTAAATATTAGACGAAAATATAAATAACCTTTTATTGACTGATTTGAATTGTTTGCGGGACCGAGTGAGTGTGTTATTGCACCTTGGACAGATATCAAGCGAAGACGCAATGATATGCTTACCCAATATCACAGTAGATATGGCAACATCTCTCTGGTGTTGTTTGTCATACCCCTTTACCAATAATTCTGAGAAAGCCAAACAACCTATTGCCAATCACATCATTTTTTTTTTTTGGGGGGGGGGGGGGGGGGGGGGGGGGGGGGGGCAAAGCTTACCGCCAGTCCTTTACCCCATGTTCTGCCCACAGAACTAGAATGAATGTGATTCTATTGCTATGGTCCTGCCAGGGTTGGGCTCAATTCCATTTCAATTCCAGTCAATTCAGAAAGTAAACCAAAATTCCAATTCAAAATGTTCCTCATTTGAAAGCATTGAGGATAATTGGAATATCTGTGTACTTACTTGAAATGTAATTGACCCCAACCCTGGGTCCTACCTTCTGTCCCCTACCCCATGTTAGGGGACAGAGATTTCCTCCAGTTTTATCATCACCTGTAGCATTCCCAGCTGCAGACTGCTACTCTACACCTTTGGTTTAGTGTATATGGGGGCCAGAGTTGGATATCAGCCATGTGCTCATAGAAAAAAAGTCCCTCATCCAGTTCATGATTCATCTTCCTGCCTGAAATACTTACGCACAGTATCACAATGTGGCTAGATGATATCACATTTACATTTTAGTCATTTAGCTTTCACTCTTATCCAGAGCAACTTACAGTTAGTGAGTGCATACATTATTTTTTCATTTTTCATACTGGCCCCCTGTGGGAATCGAACCCACAACCCTGGCGTTGCAAACGCCATGCTCTACCACCTGAGCTACATCCCTGCCAGCAATTCCCTCCCTTACCCTGGACCAATTGTGCGCCGCCCCATGGGTCTCCCGGTCGGCTATGCCAAAGCCTGGATTCAAACCAGGATCTCTAGTGGCACAGCTAGCACTGCAATGCAGTGACTTAGACCACTGCGCCACTCAGGAGGTCACCTTGGGATCTTGACTTTACCAGATTGTAGCTCATCATAATGTGGCTAGATGATATCACCTTGGGTTCTTGACTTTACCAGATTGTAGCTCATCATAATGTGCCTAGATGATATCACCTTGGGATCTTGACTTTACCAGATTGTAGCTCATCATAATGTGCCTAGATGATATCACCTTGGGATCTTGACCAGATTATAGCTCATCATAATGTGGCTAGATGATATCACCTTGGGTTCTTGATTTTACCAGATTGTAGCTCATCATAATGTGCCTAGATGATATCACCTTGGGATCTTGACTTTACCAGATTGTAGCTCATCATAATGTGGCTAGATGATATCACCTTGGGATCTTGACTTTACCAGATTGTAGCTCATCATAATGTGCCTAGATGATATCACCTTGGGTTCTTGACTTTACCAGATTGTAGCTCATCATAATGTGCCTAGATGATATCACCTTGGGTTCTTGACTTTACCAGATTGTAGCTCATCATAATGTGCCTAGATGATATCACCTTGGGTTCTTGACTTTACCAGATTGTAGCTCATCATAATGTTGCTAGATGATATCACCTTAAATTCTTGACCAGATTGTCGCTCATCATAATGTTGCTAGATGATATCACCTTAAATTCTTGACCAGATTATAGCTCATCATAATGTTGCTAGATGATATCACCTTGGGTTCTTGATTTTACCAGATTGTAGCTCATCATAATGTGGCTAGATGATATCACCTTGGGTTCTTGACTTTACCAGATTGTAGCTCATCATAATGTGCCTAGATGATATCACCTTGGGTTCTTGACCAGATTGTAGCTCATCATAATGTGGCTAGATGATATCACCTTGGGTTCTTGACTTTACCAGATTGTAGTTCTGGTCCCCTTTTTGTTTGAAAAGCTTAAGACCAAACTCTCCCAACTGGACACACACTGGTTGAATCAACGTTGTTTCCACGTAAATTCAAAAAAATTACATTGAACAAACGCGGAATAGACGTTGAATTGACATCTGTGCCCAGTGGGTATTTAGACCTATTTAGACTGACAAGAGTTTTGAAGAGAATACCTACGTATACACATATAATAATCTGTATTTGAAAGGTGTTGCACTGAAACTGCATAGGCCTGTGTAAAGTGCTCGGATGCTTGGGCCGGAAGTAAACCAGTCTTGAATGATTAAATATCTCCTAGGGTGAGAAAAACACACTAATGAGTTTCCCATGGCCTAATATGCCTCACATGTTTGATAACAATGATTCAGGTGACGATTCATGGCATGTCATCACTGTTATGGTGAAATTAAAGTGGATTGTTCCTTAAATGGAATTAACCACACAGTATTGCAATGGCATTATTACATGTTGATGTACAACCATGTTGTGCAATGGATCAGTGTTGTCTGTGGCTTTATATTTGAGTAATAATGCAGATAGTATTACTAGATCCTAACTAAATTCTGTATCATTGTATTTAGCTTCATGTTTGTAGCTATTTGGTTCAATATCAGCTTTCATTCATACACTTCTGAACCATACAACAGTTGCTGTACATGTATTTGATTATTGATATGCAGGGACAAACAGAGAGCGTTTACTTGGTTATATTTGATTGGCAGCCCTAGACATTTACATCGTTTTGTGGGGATTGGCGAGAGACTGAGAGTTTTAGCTTGTATTTGTTTGATTGGCAGCCCTAGACAGTTACACAGCATAACATACAGTAGTTATATATTGACCCAGTTTGACCACTGACTCAGTATGTCACAGTTTGCCCAAATCTGAAAACAGAAAAGTAGAAGCAAACTTCATTCAAGAAAATGTTGCGGCTACAATGTATTATTTTAGATAACAGAAGTCCAGGTTCAAGTCCATTTTAGGTTATGATTTTACATTTTAAATTTGGCTTCCACGAGTCTTACAGTTGCAAAACCACTGGCTAAACCTCACAGATGAATATGACCTTTAAATAAAGCACGCTATCACAATGGATTTATTTGATACTGCAGCTCTCGCTATGGCTGTAGAACATAATAAACGTTACTTTAAGATTCACATTATGTCAGAGTCACTCTTCTGACCAAATGTCATACATTATTTTGGCTTGAATAAAGCCAAAACATCCTAACATAATTATTCAAGATAATTTTCATAATTGTATGTCATCCTTGTATTTGTCAAAACTTTAACAGAAATTGTGCTAAAAAAGGGTTAATCAGTAGGAAGTGATGTATTGGGCTAAATCTGTAGATCAGTACATTTAGGAAACCCCCTGAACAATAACATAATGCCCAGTTCCTGTGGGAGTGGTGATGACTGGGATGGAGAGAGAGAGAGAGAGAGAGAGAGAGAGAGATAGGGGGGGGGGGGGGGGGGGGGGTTAAGAGGGTGGCTAAGACTAAGAGCATAAATACTGAACCCAAAGCACCAAGGGGGAACGACAACTAGTCTCAAGAGCCAGCCACAACAAAGAGATTGAAGAGCAACAAGAGCCAACACTGTCTGAACTTTTTTTGAAATCCACAGATCTTCAAGGGAGAAACTGTTCTTTTTTCTGTCGGTGAGAGAGCATTAATCTTCATTGACTGTCTATCTGGCGCATTCTTGCATCTTCGTTTACTTTCTGGACGACTTTTTCCTCCCCTTGGTCTCACCATGAGAGGAGTTCTGGCTTTGTTTGTGTTGGGGATGTGTATGCTGGGTGGACAGTGTGTTCCCCTGAAGAAATCTGTGTCTGTCACCTTCCCTGGAGATGTCCTCAAGAACATGACGGATACAGAGCTGGCAGACGTGAGTAATTAACAGATGAATAAAGATTTTTATCTATGTCTATGAACAGATGCTTCATTTGTCCTGTTTTCTGTTCTGAAGACAAAACACATGACGTGAGGGTGGGAGATTACTTTATAGTCATTAAAGACATTTGGGGATTGTCCAATGTCTTTATGTTTCAAACTAGAGGGACACTAAATTCTGCATAGTTGGACCTCATTTTATGATTTGCAATAATCTCATAATTTGCTATAATCCAATCCTCATCGTGTAATTTATCATCAGAGCTATCTGAAGCAGACATGTATGTATTATAATTTTACCTAATTTCATGAATTTGCAATGATGTAATTATGGAATAATCTCATCGTATTCATTATTTCCTATCTCCAGAGCTACCTGAAGAGGTTCGGCTACATGAACGTCCAGCAACGCAGCGGTTTCCAGTCCATGGTGTCCAGCACCAAGGCTCTGATGAGGATGCAGAGGCAGATGGGACTGGAGGAGACAGGGACGCTGGACAAGTCTACGGTAGCAGCCATGAAGGCACCTCGCTGCGGGGTCCCTGACGTACGCGCCTACCAGACCTTCGAGGGGGACCTGAAATGGGACCATCACGACGTTACGTACAGGTACAGTGGAAGATGGGAAAGCATAAAAAAAGAGCCAAAAGACTGCACGGCGTTATGCTCCTAATGCCTCTTGTTGTGTTCATGTATATTCAGTAGCCCAGTAGCTAAGTGTAATGAGATACATGTATCATTACAACCATTTCCTGACTGAGAAAGCACATTCCAGAGTTATGTCCGACGCTGTGCTTCAACAGACTCGAGTTGGCTATAGACAGCTGAAATGGTGTGCAAATAGCGCATTGCATAACAATGGCCTACGATACTATCTAATTGAATCTGTGGATGTTGACTGCATAGTGAGTTTGACCGTACAATCTTGCTTTTCTCTGTAGGATCCTGAACTACTCTCCGGACATGGGAGCCTCTCTGATAGATGATGCCTTCGCCAGAGCCTTCAAAGTGTGGAGTGATGTCACCCCTCTCACTTTCACGCGGCTCTTCGACGGCACCGCTGACATCATGGTGTCATTTGGAAAAGCAGGTAAGAAGGGGGCTGCAGTACTGTATGCAGCCTGGGATCCAAACGGATACTCTGTTTCACCATTGTTTCACTTCAGTGAAACGGAGCATATCAGTTTGGATTCCAGGCTATGCAATATGTGCCATACCATCTGATAGCGTCAATTAAACAACCTACGCCTCCCAGAACATTTACATTTAAAACATATCTCTAAGTTGAAGAGTACACATCAAAATGAATCTTTATTGAAGAAACATGAAAGGAAGCAACTGAATTGACCAAACTGAAATGGAATTGACCCCAACTCTGCATGAAATGAATGCCATTAATTCAATGCCTTGTTATTTTCCAGACCATGGAGACGGCTACCCCTTCGATGGTAAGGACGGCCTTCTGGCCCACGCCTTCCCCCCTGGTGAGGGTATACAGGGAGACGCCCACTTTGATGATGACGAAAACTGGACCCTCGGCAAAGGACCAGGTAAGCATGGAGATGTATAGTCAATCATGGCTGTTTCAGTTAGGCAGTCAGTATTTCATGGAGCTATGACTCCCCCTACTGTCCATTTTAAGCATTTTCTTGACTGAGATTGAAATGAATTATACGCCTCTGCCAACATCTCCACATCATCTGTAGGATTGAGTCCTTGAGCTGCAGTGAACCATTTTATTGGTAAATTAGATGTATTTAATAATGTCGGACATAGCTATTATTCACAATTGCACCCAATAAAAACATAACTTTTTTTGTTCCAGCTGTGAAGACTAGCTTTGGCAACGCAGAGGGTGCTTTGTGTCACTTCCCTTTCTCCTTCGAGGGCAAGCAGTATTCCACCTGCACCACAGAGGGGCGCTCTGACAACCTGCCCTGGTGTGCCACCACAGCCGACTACGGCAGAGACAAGAAATTCGGCTTCTGTCCAAGCGAACGTAAGATTGACAGCTAATACTTGAGGGAATGATTGGTCAGAAAGTATTTTTGACAGAGTTTGCTATGACATTTCTCTAATCATATGCCCCCCTCTCTCTCTGTCTCTCTCTCTCTCTCTCTCTCGCGCTCTTTCACACACAAACAGTTCTGTACACATTCGACGGAAACAGCAACGGAAAAGAATGTGTGTTCCCTTTCGTGTTTCTTGGGGAGACATATGAAGGTTGCACGACGGAGGGCCGCAGTGATGGATACCGCTGGTGTTCCACCACAGACAACTTTGACAAGGATAAGAAGTATGGCTTCTGTCCCAACAGAGGTGAGGAGTGTCACTGTCACCACTACCAGACCTGGGTTCAAATAGTTTTAGTTTTATTTCAAATACTTGGAGTGATTGATTGAGCCTGCCAGGAGTGGCAAATGGGTGTGGTTTGCACTTTTGGGACTATCCATTGGTTCCATTGCACCAATAAATATCAATCAAGCACAGCTAAAGTTAAATAGTAATTTAACCCAGGTCTGATCGCTGTCACACATACATGAATCACTAGCCTGCCATCAGTGACACGTTCGCTAATAGTGTTGTGTCTGTGTTATGACAGATACGGCTGTGATTGGTGGAAACTCTGAGGGAGAGCCGTGCCAGTTCCCCTTTGTCTTCCAGGGGGTGAAGTATGACTCATGCACCAGCGAGGGACGGGGAGACGGCAGGCTGTGGTGCGCCACCACCAGCAACTTTGACGTAGACACGAAATGGGGCTTCTGCCAAGATCGTGGTGAGTGATGTAGACAGCGTCAGTGCACCTAGCGTGCTGACTCAAACTGCTGGCAGTGCATCTATACCTGTTTCAAAATATTGTGCCGACTCGAACCGCTGAGTCAGATCATTTATTTTCAAATTGTCCTTTCCAGCATGGTTCTAGGGGGGTTGCGTAACCAGGCTAGCACTCAATAGCGTGGAAAATGTGTATTAGTGTAGGTGCACTGGCCTGGTCCCAGATCTGTCTGTGCTCTTGCCAACTCCGTTACAGTAAATGTCAAGCCAAACATGATAATGAGTGACGGGAAGTTAGCATGATAGTACAAACATACTGGCACTCAGGCTATAGGTGCACACCACAACTGACTTAATGATGTGTTTCTTCCCACTCACTCCTCTCTCAGGCTACAGTCTGTTCCTGGTTGCGGCCCATGAGTTTGGTCATGCCCTGGGTCTGGACCACTCCAACATCAGAGATGCCCTCATGTATCCCATGTACGGCTACGTTGAAGACTTCTCCCTGCATGAAGATGATGTTGAAGGCATTCAGTATCTCTATGGTATGATATTATCACAATATGACATGATTAGAAAGGCATTTCACTGTACTTGTGCATGTGACATTAAAACTTTAAACTTGATTACACAATATCACTAGTCTGGTCCTAGATATGTTTGTGCTGTCTTGAGTGACAAACAGACCTCCCTCTGGGCACAGATGTCAGTTTAACATCTAGTTTTGATTTACATTTGGTTGAGTTGTCAACTAACTGTGAATTCAACATGAAATCAACAACAAATGTCACCATGTAATTAGATTTAGGTTAAGAGTTGGGTGGAAAACAGACAAAATGCCCATACATTGATTATTTTTTGTAAATCCAATCAGTTTTCCACATTGATTCAATGTCATCACATAGATCTTTTTGGGTTGAAATGACGTAGAAACAATGTTGATTCAACCAGTTTTTGCCAAGTGGGCTGGGACCAGGCTGCAATGTCATGTGCTCACACAGGATTCACAACATACAGACAACAACATAGTATTTCCCTATATCACCACAGAGACCAGATGGTAATGGAACAAAAATGACTATAGTTAAGTGTTGTTCGTTTCATTTATTGCATTCATTTCCAATATCTTCCCACCCAGGATCCAAGACAGGCCCTGACCCCACACCCCCTGGACCCATCCCCACTATTCCTTCACCTGGCCCTGACCCCAGCGATGAGCCTGAGCCTGTGGACCCATCCCAGGACCCCTGCCAGATTAACAAGTTCGACACCATCACAGAGATTGATGGAGATCTGCACTTCTTCAAGGATGGGTGAGCAACCGTTACACTGGTAAAACAAATATAAGGTTGCTTTGCGGTTCAACACTACAACCTTTTTGAGGTCTGTGATGTTAAATGGATGTGTGCCCGTTTAAGAGCGCACAAGAGTTATGGGCTAAGGGAGAGATAACCTGAGAGAGAAACAGGATATAATTATGGGCTAAGGGAGAGATAACCAGAGAGAGAAACAGGATAGAATTATGGGCTAAGGGAGAGATAACCAGAGAGAGAAACAGGATAGAGTTATGGGCTAAGGGAGAGATAACCAGAGAGAGAAACAGGATAGAATTATGGGCTAAGGGAGAGATAACCTGAGAGAGAAACAGGATAGAATTATGGGCTAAGGGAGAGATAACCAGAGAGAGAAACAGGATAGAATTATGGGCTAAGGGAGAGATAACCAGAGAGAGAAACAGGATAGAATTATGGGCTAAGGGAGAGATAACCAGAGAGAGAAACAGGATAGAATTATGGGCTAAGGGAGAGATAACCAGAGAGAGAAACAGGATAGAATTATGGGCTAAGGGAGAGATAACCAGAGAGAGAAACAGGATAGAGTTATGGGCTAAGGGAGAGATAACCAGAGAGAGAAACAGGATAGAGTTATGGGCTAAGGGAGAGATAACCAGAGAGAGAAACATGATAGATGATGTAAGAGTATGGGACAGAATGTAAATAAACGAGCCCAGGGTTCACAGATTCCTCCCGCTGGATTCCCCTCTTATTACTAAGAACAGCTACACCACGACAGCCATAAGAGCTATTCAACACTTTTTGGTTCTTTTATAGCACCATTTCTTCTAATAGTGTAGCCCATTCTCTTACAATGTAAGTAATAGCGATGCAATGTAGCTACATTAATAATTGTGATGTTTTTGCTGATCCAACAGGCAATATTGGAGGTTGTCAAGCAAGACTGATGGTGGACTGGAGGGTCCGTTCTCCATGTCTGAGAGGTGGCCGGCTCTGCCAGCCGTCGTTGACACAGCCTTCGAGGACCTTGTGACCAAGAAAATCTACTTCTTCTCAGGTAAATATAATTCAGATTTTACACACACACACACACACACACACACACACACACACTTCCCACCCCCACAGATGACAACACTCTAACCTTTGTCTCTGTTGTCCCACAGGCACCAGGTTCTGGGTGTATACAGGACAGAGTGTCCTGGGACCCCGCAGCATTGAGACGCTGGGTCTGCCCTCTACTGTAGCGAAGGTGGAGGGAGCATTGCAGAGAGGGAAAGGCAAGGTGCTGCTCTTCAGCGACGAGAACTTCTGGAGGTGAGTCCATCCCGAGTTCATATGGGAGGACGGGATGTTGAGATAAGGTTGTGGATTCAAGTTTTTGAAGGGATCACACGCATACTAGAAATGTATGCACTGACTGTATTGTAAATTGCTTTGGATAAAAGTGACTGCTAAGTGGCAGAAGATTATTAGCTGTATTATCATTTCATATAGCAAAACAATTTAAAATGTAACTAGAAGAAGAAGTGGATGAATAGAGCTCTGTGGAGGGTTAGATGTATAAGTATTTACTGTATCTGTAGGTCTGTGTTGTAATGAACAAACCAAATGTGTCTGATCCTTACAGGCTGGATGTGGAGGCCCAGAAAATCGACAAGGGATATCCTCGCTTCACAGACCTGGTCTTTGTAGGAGTCCCCGTTGATGCCCATGATGTGTTCCAATTCATGGGTAAATATTCAACTACATTCCTCCACTCACACTGTAGACCCCCCCCCCCCCCCCCCCCCTCCCTCCCTCCCTCCCTCCCTCCCTCCTGTAATTGGAACCATGACATCAAGACACTTCACACTGCTGTGTACCATCATGTGTACTAAACACACAACACATGAAAGAAGGTTCATCCTTGTGATTGTTTTGTATTGTAGGCCACTCCTACTTCTGCCAGGATCACATCTACTGGCGAATGAACTCTAGGAGACAGGTGGACCATGTGGGATACGTGAAGGACGACCTCCTGAAGTGTACCGACTCCTCTAACTAGGGGGCTGAAGATTGAAGAACCCTTTCAATAGGGCCTCTTAGGGTAGGGTCCGAGATCTGTTTGTGCTGTGTTGCCATCTCCTTGTACATTTACATTTGAAGTCATTTAGCAGACGCTCTTATCCAGTGCCGTTTGTAAAGTTGAAACGGCACCACATAGTTTGTGTGCTTTGTAAAATTTTGAAATGATCGGCCACCTTCCATGTACCAACATCACCTTCCATGTACCAACATCACCTTCCATGTACCAACTCACCTTCCATGTACCAACATCACCTTCCATGTACCAACATCACCTTCCATGTACCAACATCACAACAGTAGAATTAGGTCATAAAAGTGCTACACATGTATGGGCACTTTCCTTTTAACTGTGTGTGAGTTAACAGGTTATTGTCATCTAATCTAGACTAGGGTCCAGAGAGACATAACCACAGCCCTGAAATAATGATTTCAGCCCCAGCAGAACCGATTCAAAATCTGTTGTGGCTTTAAACCATCTCCCTGGCGCAGATATTTTGGATGAGACATGAATTGATATTTATTTATATTACTCTCCTGTTTTATTTTTGTGTTCAACAATACAAGTGTTCATTTGGAGTTATTTAATATTTTTTAACTGGCTCAAAAGCCATGTATTTTGCACTGGATGGCATGCCATTGTATCTCTCACATAAGTTATTTTGTATGTAAAGCAATGTATTGTATTAAAACAGAAATGAAAATTCAATAAACAAATAGCACTTCATTATCAGTTCTTGTCAATGTAACTATATAGCTAGCTAATCATCTTGTGCAGCTGTCACCAAACTAAAGGGTCTTCCTCTTTGCTGTCAACACAAAGTTCTGCATAATACACAACAAAAATATAAACGCAACATGTAAAGTGTTGGTCCCATGTTTCATGAGTTGAAATAAAATATCCCAAATATTTTCCATACACACATAAAACCTATTTCTCTAAAATGTTGTGCACAAATTTGTTTACATCCCTGTTAGTGAGCATTTCTCCTTTACCAAGATACTCCATCCACCTGACAGGTGTGGCATATCAAGAAGCTGATTAAACAGCATGATCATTACAGGGGTGCACCTTGTGCTGGAGACAAAATGTTAATTTAGAGATTTTGGCAGGAGGTCCAACCTGCCTCACAACCGCAGACCACGTGTATGGCATTGTATGGGTGAGCGGTTTGCTTATGTCAACGTGTGAACAGAGTGCCCCGTGGTGGGGTTATGGTATGGGAAGGCATAAGCTACAGACAAGGAACAAAATGGCATTTTATCGATGGCAATATGAATGCACAGAGATACTGTGGTAAGATCCTGAGGCCCATTGTCATGCCATTCATCCGACGCCATCACCTCATGTTTCAACATGATAATGCACGGCACCGTGTCGCAAGGATCTGTACACAATTCCTGGAAGCTGAAAATGTCCCAGTTCTTCCATGGCCTGCATACTCAAGACATGTCACACATTGAGGATGTTTGGGATACTCTGGATCGACGTGTACGACAGCGTGTTCCAGTTCCTGCCAATATCCAGTAACTTCGCACAGCCATTGAAGAGGAGTGGGACAACATTACACAGGCCACAATCAACAGCCTGATGAACTCTACGGAGATGTCGTGCTGCATGAGGCAAATGGTGGTCACACCAGATACCGACTGGTTTTCTAATCCACGCCCCTACCTTTTTTTGGGGGTTGGGGTGTATCTGTGACCAACTGATGCATATCTGTATTCCCAGTCATGTGAAATCCATAGATTTGGGCTAACGATTTTATTTCAATTGACTGATTTCCTTATATGAACTGTAACTCAGTAAAAATCTTTTGAAATAGTTATGCCCGTTTTTTATTTGAACTTCCACACAGCACACAGAGCCAAACATCCAGCGTTATAAGCCGCTGCCATTAGTAAATAGATACATTGTAACATCTAACCATAGTTATACAAACATCAAGCTGCTATTTACAACTAGTACATTTGTAGCCATAACTACAGATTTTCCGCAACATTGTAACAAGCTCGCGCTACACTTGATATTTTTACTGCGCCCAGTACGCTGCTCGTGGGCAAATTCTGTAATACGCCTTCTTCAGGAAACAATAGTCCTGTAATTTCCCATACGGTGCTCTATTGAATGTAATCGTTTAATAAGATTAGGAGAAAAAAAAGAGCTGCCCTTAATTTACTGAAAAAACAAGGAACACATTTTAACGCAGCTTCCACTTTTCAGCAAAACAAGAGAAATAAGATCCGGTTGGTCAAACAGGAAGTGAGGAGATACTGATGGCGCCCGACTAGAATGGAGGAGCAATTATCGCGTACAACTTCTTATACCGTTTGGCGTGTCTACTAAGTCAAACAAATTCAACTCGCAATACACAGTAAGTAAAAATCCCAAGGAATCTCGTGTTATATAGATACATTTATAAAATTTTCTTCAGGGACGGACGTCGGGCGGTCTGTTTTTGCTGAGGCCCTCGAGGTCCCTCCGCCTTAGTAGGTTCTAGAATGCCTGAATGCAAAAAAAGAGGGCTCGCGGAGCAGGCAGGAGAGAGGGCAGCTAGGCCTGTTTAAATCATAAAGAAGGGTCGTTGCTGGCTACACGCTGAACTCCAGTTGTGTTTTAGTTATAGCTGTCAACGTATAAAAGGACAATAATAGCTGTTTGTTGTATTATTCCAACAGCTAACAACGAAGCATATAAATATGCCACTGACCTTGTTGCGTGTTGATGTGCAACCTCGTGTCAGCGGGTTTATTAGCAGGATCTGACCGGCTTGTCCAAGAGTTAGCTGGCTACCTAACCTTGTCTTCCTAGAAAAGCTACTATTACTAGCTTAGTTACTAGCTAGTATATTTGCATATCAAGGTCGCCAATGTGCTATCTAAGCGCGAAGAAAAAGAAACCACGTCCAGCGCAATTAGCAGTTAGTTAGCGATGAAGCTAGCAAGCGCTCCAATACAGTCTGTTCCATCTAGTGTCAGTGATATTATTTACCTCCACACTCAGACTTCTCTCATGAACCCTCACAAATGGTACTCTACAGAAAGTCATCTAAACTGATACGCAATAATCTGCTATTCTTTAAAATAAGTGTCATTTCCCACAATCAATATCCAATAAAAGGTACACACGTTTTGTGTAAAAGCACACTCCCTGTGAAAGAATAGGCTAATGCCAGAAGATTGATAATGAATAGATGTATGATCATCAATCATCACGTCTCAGTCTCTGTAGTGTGACCGTGACTGTCCTCAGGATGAAAATTAGTAAGATGGCTCAAGGGTTAGAGCCTGATGTTGACAATACCAAGGTTGTGGGTTTGATTCCCTCACACTGAACATGTGCTACTCATAAGTCCTGTGTGGCTCAGTTGGTAGAGCATGGTGCTTGCAATGCCAGGGTTGTGGGTTCGATTCCCCACTGGGGACCAGTATGAAAATGTACATAGTCATATGTCGTTCTGGACAAGAGTATCTGCTAAATGACTAAAACAAAAATACGTATTTTTGGAAAATGACGTTCCCTCTGGAGAAAATACAGTTATTCTATTCTATTCTAAAAGCTCTGCTAATGACCATATTATTTTCTATCCTAGATGGAGGAGGAGATAGAGGTGGAGAGCAGCAGTGATGTGGGTCCGTCAGGGTCTGGGATGGAGGAGCCGTCAGAGAGCGGTATGGGGATGGAGTCGTCGGAGGCCATGTCTGCAGACAGCAGCGATGCAGCAGCCCCGCATGCCTCCCACCGCCACCACCACAGCCAGCACCACCATGGGCACCGTCACCACAGCCAGGCCCCAGAGTCAGACTGCCATGTGGGACAAAGCTCAGAGGGTGTCCTGGTAAGAACAACAACACTATCTGAATTGTTCAGAATCCTCAAACTTTTTATTGCTATTCGAAATCAAATTGTATTCGTCACATGCTTTGTAAACAACAGGTGTAGACTAACAGTGAAATGCTTACTTACGGGGCCCTTCCCAACGATGCAGAGAGAAAGAAAATAGAGAAATTATAGAAAAGTAAAACATGTAATAATAGATACACAATGTGTAACGATAACTTGGCTATATACACGGGGTACCAGTACCGAGCCGATGTGCAGGGGTACGAGATAATTGAGGTAGATCTGTACATAAAACTAGGAATAAAGTGACAGATAGTAAACAGTAGCAGCAGCGTATGTGATGCGTCAAAAAAGTTAGTGCAAAAAGGGTCAATGCAGATAGTTAACCAAATAGCTACCCGGACTAACTATTTAGCAGTCTTATGGCTTGGGGGTAAAAGCTGTTCAGGGTCCTGTTGGTTCCAGACTTGGTGCATTGATATCGCTTGCTGTGCGGAGAAAAGTCTATGACTTGGCTGGAGTCTTCAACAATTTTTAGGGCCTTCCTCTGTCACTGCCAGGTATAGAGTTCCTGGATGGCAGGGAGCTCGGCCCCAGTGATGTACTGGGGCATACACACCACCGTCTGTAGCACCATGCGGTCGGATGCCAAACAGTTTCCATACCAAGCGGTGATGCAGCCAGTCAAGATGCTCTCAATGGTGCAGCTGTAGAACCTTTTGAGGATCTAAGGGCCCATCAGAGAATCTTTTCAGCTTTTTGAGGGAGAAGAGGCGTTGTCGTGCTTTCTTCACAACTTTATAGTGTGTTTGGACCATGATATAACCTACAAGAGATAAAAACATTCAATCTGTAATGGTAATACAAGGGAAGCCTGTGTGTTTGCAATGATAATCATAATACATTTTATAAAGCGCTTTTCAAGGATTCAAAGACTCTTCTATGTTTGAATGCCTCGGTAGGGGCTCCGGTAATACATTTTTTTGTTAGTGTCCATCTCCCTGCCTCTCACCCGTGTTTCTGTGTTTCCAGGTGTTCCTACCAGAGACTAGCTCCAGTACGGACGTCACCCACCATAGAGCCACCGTCCACCTCCCAGACTCCTCCTCTGTGGCTCAGTCCACCAGCGTCTCCACTGTTACCCAGTCTATCCTGGTGTCCGGGTCGGCCCAGGTGAGCATCTCTAATATTCAAGAGCACCCTGGTTGACCCCCATAGCCAGCCTAGTTACCGGCCTAGCTACCAGCTGTACTAGTTACCAGCCTAGCTATCAGTCGGCCTAGTTACTAGCCTTACTAGTTACCAGCCTAGCTACCAGCTGGCCTAGCTACCAGCCGTACTAGTTACCAGCCGTACTAGTTACCAGCCGTACTAGTTACCAGCCTAGCTACCAGCCGTACTAGTTACCAGCCGTACTAGTTACCAGCCGTACTAGTTACCAGCCTAGCTACCAGCCGTACTAGTTACCAGCCATACTAGTTACCAGCCGTACTAGTTACCAGCCTAGCTATCAGTCGGCCTAGTTACTAGCCTTACTAGTTACCAGCCTAGCTACCAGCTGGCCTAGCTACCAGCCGTACTAGTTACCAGCCGTACTAGTTACCAGCCGTACTAGTTACCAGCCTAGCTACCAGCTGGCCTAGCTACCAGCCGTACTAGTTACCAGCCATACTAGTTGCCAGCCTAGCTGCCAGCCATACTAGCTACCAGCTGTACTAGCTACCAGCCGTATTTGACAGGCAACGGGTGGCAGCCCAAGCTGGTTAACAGGCAGAGCTAACTGAGCTAGAGATTAAATTGAACACCGCTTACTGCATTGCCAAAGAGGAGATGGCTTTTACTTACCCATAAAAAGAATGGATTACAATTCAACCCGACATATGGAAACGCGTGGTCTTGCGCAAAAGTTATTGGCACCGTAGCGTACACTATCCGGGAAGCGTGTTAGTGCTATCCGGAATCCTTGGGACGTCCCTACCCTAACCATAAAGGCATGTCGGTTTTTTAGCTAGATTCTAGATCAAAGAAATTGATTAGTTATTGTGAGAGGAGACTAGACCTTTATTTCATTATCCAAGTAAATCAAACCAATTTTTATTCGTCACATACACATACAGTACCAGTCAAAAGTTTAGACACACCTACTCATTCATGGGTTTTCTTTATTTTTTACACTTTTTTACATTGTAGAAAAATAGTGACGACATCAAAACTATGAAATAACACATATGGAATCATGTAGTAACCAAAAAAGTCTTAAACTAATCTAAATATATTTTATATTTGAGATTCTTCAAAAAGCCACCCTTTGCCTTGATGACAGCTTTGCACACTCTTGGCATTCTCTCAACCAACTTCATGAGGAATGCTTTTCCAACAGTCTTGAAGGAGTTCCCACATATGCTGAGCACTTATTGGCTGCTTTTCCTTCACTCTGCCGTCATACTCATCCCAAACCATCTCAATTGGGTTGAGGTCGGGGGATTGTGGAGGCCAGGTAATCTGATGCAGCACTCCATCACTCTCCTTCTTGGTAAAATAGCCCTTACACAGCCTGGAGGTGTGTTGAGTCATTGTCTGTTGAAAAACAAATGATAGTCCCACTAAACCCAAACCAGATGGGATGGCGTATCGCTGCAGAATGCTGTGGTAGCCATGCTGGTTAAGTGTGCCTTGAATTCTAAATATATCACACAGTTTCACCAGCAAAGCACCACCACACCATAACACCTCCTCCTCCATGCTTTACGCTGGGAACTACACATGTGGAGATCATCCGTTCACCCACACCACGTCTCACAAAGACACGGCGGTTTGAACCAAAAATCTCACATTTGGACTCCAGACCAAAGGACAAATTTCCACCGGTCTAATGTCCATTGCTCGTGTTTCTTGGCCCAATTGTCCGTATTGACTGACCTTCATGTCTTAAAGTAATGATGGACTGTAGTTTCTCTTTGCTTATTTGAGCTGATCTTGCCATGATATAGACTTGGTCTTTTACCAATTAGGGCTATCTTCTGTATAATGAAATACCCCCCTACCTTGTCACATTTTAAATTTAAATTTTCGTCATTTAGCAGACGCTCTTATCCAGAGCGACTTACAAATTGGTGCATTCACCTTATGATAGCCAGTGGGACAACCACTTTACAATATATATATATTACTTTTTTTGGGGGGTGGGGTAAGGGGGGGTAGAAGGATTACTTTATCCTATCCCAGGTAATCCTTAAAGAGGTGGGGTTTCAAGTGTCTCCGGAAGGTGGTGAGTGACTCCGCTGTCCTGGCGTCGTGAGGGAACTTGTTCCACCATTGGGGTGCCAGAGCAGCGAACAGTTTTGACTGGGCTGAGTGGGAACTGTGCTTCCGCAGAGGTAGGGGAGCCAGCAGGCCAGAGGTGGATGAACGCAATGCCCTCTTTTGGGTGTAGGGACTGATCAGAGCCTGAAGGTACGGAGGTGCCGTTCCCCTCACAGCTCCGTAGGCAAGCACCATGGTCTTGTAGCAGATGCGAGCTTCAACTGGAAGCCAGTGGAGTGTGCGGAGGAGCGGGGTGATGTGAGAGAACTTGGGAAGGTTGAACACCAGACGGGCTGCGGCGTTCTGGATGAGTTGTAGGGGTTTAATGGCACAGGCAGGGAGCCCAGCCAACAGCGAGTTGCAGTAATCCAGACGGGAGATGACAAGTGCCTGGATTAGGACCTGTGCCGCTTCCTGTGTATGGCAGGGTCGTACTCTGCGAATGGGGGGGGGGGTGATTTCAGCAGGGAGTTAAAGGTGGCAAAGAGCTTCCTAGGGTTAGAGGCAGATGCTTGGAATTTAGAGTGGACACAACACACCTGATTGGCTCAAATGCATTAAGAAGGAAATACATTCCACAAATTAACTTTTAAGAAGGCACACCTGTTAATTGAAAGACAAAATATTTTGATTTGTTTAACACTTTTTTTGGTTACTACATGATTCCATATGTGTTATTTCATAGTTTTGATGTCTTCACTATTATTGTACAATGTAAAAATAAAGAAAAACCCATGAATGAGTAGGTGTGTCCAAACCTTTGACTGGTAGTGTATTTAGCAGATGTTATTGCGGGTGTAGCGAAATGCTTGTGTTCCTAGCTCCAACAGTGCAGTACTATTTAACAATTCACAACACTACACACATATCTAAAGTAAAAGAATGGAATTAAGAAATATATAAATATTAAGTATCAGTTCATAGTCAGCACGTTGCCCTATTACAACATTAATATTATTAGCTACATAGTTTTGTATTATTATCTGTTAGCTGAATGCCGTAATGGATAACAGTTTAGAGTTGCATTTGCACTGTTAAATACAATAAGTTATGTTTTAATCACCTATGTAAATACATTTGCTGTTGCGTTTTTTTAATACAATCCGATGTTCTGTTTTGTATGTTACATTTGTTTGTCCAAAACAAATTATCTATGTACAGTAAATACAATGGGTAGTCAGCCACCAATTGTGCAAGTTCTCCCACTTAAAAAGATGAGAGAGAGGCCTGTAATTTTCATCATAGGTACACGTCAACTATGACAGAGAAATTGAGAAGAAAAAAAATCCAGAAAATCACATTGTAGGATTTTTAATTCATTTATTTGCAAATTATGGTGGAAAATAAGTATTTGGTCACCTACAAACAAGCAAGATTTCTGGCTCTCACAGACCTGTAACTTCTTCTTTAAGAGGCTCCTCTGTCCTCCACTCGTTACCTGTATTAATGGCACCTGTTTGAACTTGTTATCAGTATAAAAGACACCTGTCCACAACCTCAAACAGTCACACTCCAAACTCCACTATGGCCAAGACCAAAGAGCTGTCAAAGGACACCAGAAACAAAATTGTAGACCTGCACCAGGCTGGGAAAACTGAATCTGCAATAGGTAAGCAGCTTGGTTTGAAGAAATCAACTGTGGGAGCAATTATTAGGAAATGGAAGACATACAAGACCACTGATAATCTCCCTCGATCTGGGGCTCCACGCAAGATCTCACCCCGTGGGGTCAAAATGATCACAAGAACGGTGAGCAAAAATCCCAGAACCACACGGGGGGACCTAGTGAATGACCTGCAGAGAGCTGGGACCAAAGTAACAAAGCCTACCATCAGTAACACACTACGCCGCCAGGGACTCAAATCCTGCAGTGCGAGACGTGTCCCCCTGCTTAAGCCAGTACATGTCCAGGCCCGTCTGAAGTTTGCTAGAGTGCATTTGGATGATCCAGAAGAGGATTGGGAGAATGTCATATGGTCAGATGAAACCAAAATATAACTTTTTGGTAAAAACTCAACTCGTCGTGTTTGGAGGACAAAGAATGCTGAGTTGCATCCAAAGAACACCATACCAACTGTGAAGCATGGGGGTGGAAACATCATGCTTTGGGGCTGTTTTTCTGCAAAGGGACCAGGACGACTGATCCGTGTAAAGGAAAGAATGAATGGGGCCATGTATCGTGAGATTTTGAGTGAAAACCTCCTTCCATCAGCAAGGGCATTGAAGATGAAACGTGGCTGGGTCTTTCAGCATGACAATGATCCCAAACACACCGCCCGGACAACGAAGGAGTGGCTTCGTAAGAAGCATTTCAAGGTCCAGGAGTGGCCTAGCCAGTCTCCAGATCTCAACCCCATAGAAAATCTTTGGAGGGAGTTGAAAGTCCGTGTTGCCCAGCGACAGCCCCAAAACATCACTGCTCTAGAGGAGATCTGCATGGAGGAATGGGCCAAAATACCAGCAACAGTGTGTGAAAACCTTGTGAAGACTTACAGAAAACGTTTGACCTGTGTCATTGCCAACAAAGGGTATATAACAAAGTATTGAGAAACTTTTGTTATTGACCAAATACTTATTTTCCACCATAATTTGCAAATAAATTCATAAAAAATCCTACAATGTGATTTTCTGGAGAAAAAAATCTCATTTTGTCTGTCATTGTTGACGTGTACCTATGATTAAAAATACAGGCCTCTCTCATCTTTTTAAGTGGGAGAACTTGCACAATTGGTGGCTGACTAAATACTTTTTTCCCCCCACTGTAGGTTTGCAGTTGCACTTTTGAGTACAATTACTAAAATATATTTTAATTCTAATGTTTTGCCCACTGCCTAGTGATGCGTTCTACATCAAGCCAACAACTGATGACAATTTAAGAATGATGGGACAGTCGTTTGCAGTAAAAAAAATAAAATGGAATGGGGCTTCTTACTTTTTGAAGTTAGGAGCACCAGTGCTAAAAATGACAAAAGTTAATAACTGTTGTATTACACTTGCACTTGTCTTTTTCTTCCTAGCGTTGATTTGGCTAATAGTCAGTGACATTCAACACAGCTAAGTCGCTTTGGATAAAAGCGTCTGCTAAACGGCATATGGTATTACAGGTGACGGTCCACTCCAGTGCGGCGGGGTCAGACTGCGGGGGCATGATGGTGTCCGACTCCACCGCCTCCACCTCCTCAGACCTGGGATCAGCCATAGACAAGATCATAGAGTCCACCATCGGACCTGGTGAGGGAATGAAAACCTTTTTTCCCCCAGCAAGGGAATTTAATTCCTAGCGTCATGAAAATATATAGAACAATGGACACAAACGTAACAAACAATGTCAGTACAAATACACACCGTTCAGGTAACAAAAAGGAGAAGGAAGTCTTGGGTGGGTGTGATTTCCTTTGTGGAGAACTTGACCACACACTGTAACCTGTCCATCACAGCCAATATCTATGTATCACTCTTCTCCAGGTTTTAGAGCAGTGACCAGTGCAGAGGATGGAACTGCAGAGGCCAGTGAGGGGCAGTATTTGATACTACAAGGACCAGATGATGGTGAGCTTTTCTCTGAGGCCTCTTTGGTACCGACTGTATCTGTTAGTTCATCCGAGTAGCACACTACAGTGATTTTAGAGCAGTGGTTCCCAAGGGGTCGGGGGGGGGGGGAAATTGGGTAGTGCAAGGGGTCGGCGGGGGGGGGCAAAATTGGGCAGTGCATTATCAGTTTTCCTCTTGTCATTTCAGACCTTAGAGAGAGATTTTTTAACTTGTCAGAAATGTCCAGATCAACTAGCCCATGTCAGCTAACGTTTGAGCTAGGTTTTTTTTAGCCCATTGATTTTGTTGTAATGTTTGAGTCACTCCGATTTCACATGAACACATAAGAAATGACAAAATGTGTATATTTTACAAAATGAGCTTTAAATCTGATACATTTCTCTCTGCCAACAAGAGGGGTGTGAACCGTTTGTGTCATGAACAGTGCTTGTCACATAGAAATAGATGTGGGGCGTGCAGGGGGGGGGGGGCGCAGGATGTTCCCCAATGCTGGAAGGGGGGGTCTGAGTGCAAAAAGTTTGGGAAACTCCGATTTTAGAGAACCAACGTTTCAGCACCCAGTACATTGTACATAGGAAAGTACATTTCTTTTTTGTGGGACCACATCTCCCTCTCTCTTTCCAGGGGCCCCAATGGTAGCCCACATGTCGTCATCGGCCCTGTCCAGCCATCACCGCATCGCCATCGAGGCTCTGGGAGAGGGTCCTACCTCCACTTGCCACGACCAGGGAGACATGCAGGGTATGAAATATGCAACATATGCCACTGTGGGGTCTTTCATGTTTTTATGAAAGAAAATCTTCGTAAAGATTTCAAGTGAGTGCTGTCCCTTTTTTAAAATTTAAATGTTTATGACATGCAAGGTAACCTGGACCCAGACCAGCCCTCTGGGAGTCACTCTCACTCCGGTCACTACCCAGACCATGAGGACCAGGACAACCAGCCCCAGCACTCCCATGCATCCCAGTACATGGAGTGTAGCGGTGGAGACGCGGACGGACCCGATCAGGTAAGAGGGGCAGGCACAATTGAGGTTTGAAAGCTTGTGTTTTTAGCTTTGGCCTTTAAATAAAATATTCTCTTGTTATTTTAGTCATCCTTTTTATGTTCTGTTCTTTATGCTCCTTTATCTCCTTTCATGACTTTTCAGTATTTTTTTGGTTTATCTTTCATTCCATTGTTTTATGGTGAAGTGTGTTGCTATTTTAAAATAAAGTTTGATTTGATTTAACCAGACTGGAGAGTCCTCCTCCTCGTATGTAGACGATGAGGAACCCGACCAGACACGCACCTCCCGCTCCCTCGTCCGGTCCCGCTTCCCGGAGTACGGTGTAGTCGACAACTCTGACCAGGACCTGAGGGGGTATGTGGAGTGTAGCGGGAGTGGAGCTGCCGACTCCAACCCCAACCCCTCCTCCCCTGCCCGCCTACGCCACACCCACTATATGGTGGACTGCAGCGCGGGGACTGGGGCGTACCTGGAGTGTGCAGGGGACGAGGAAGAGGATTCGAGTCAGCACCACTCTCGGAGCTACATCGACAGCAGCAGCAGTGCTAACCACTCCCAGAGTCACCAAACCCTCCCTAACCACTCCCAGAGTCACCAAACCCTCCCTAACCACTCCCAGAGTCACCAAACCCTCCCTAACCACTCCCAGAGTCACCAAACCCTCCCTAACCACTCCCAGAGTCACCACACACTGCCTAACCACTCCCAGAGTCACCAAACCCTGCGGCAGTATGTGGAATCCGGGGCTGCGATTGCAGATTCGGAGCAGCCCGGTTGTTCCAACTCCCACTCTCAGAGTCACCAAACCCTGCGGCAGTATATGGAGTCTGGGGCTGCAGATTCGGAACAGCCAGGATGTTACCAATACCAGGCTGAGGAAGGGCAAGGAGAAGACCCAGACCAGAACCAGGAACCAGACCAGAACCAGGACCCAGACCAGCCACAGCACTCTGACCAGCAGCAGCCTCAGCACTCCCACTACATGGAGACTACCAGCAGCAGCACTGGCCCAGAGTCCTCCCTGGGGAGGTACGCTGGGGCTGGGGAGGGAGGCGAGGGTTCCTCCACAGACCACCACCACCCCCAGGCAGACACCGCAGACTCAGGCACAGCAGATCATCCAGAGGCTATGGAGTGTTCTGAGAGCCAGCCTGGCCCTTACATCAGCAGCAGTGGGACCTACTCCTACCACCCGGAGCCTGAGGTGGAAGAGGCCCCTGAACCTCCATGGTCCCCCAGTTTGGGGAGGCCTTCCAGGGGAGAGGAGGGCGGTGTGGTGGGGGGGTCTGGAGCTCCGGTCGTGGAGGGGACTGGGGCTGGGAGCGGACCAGGGGTCCCCGTCCCACACACCATGGCTGAACTGGAGGAGATGATGGAGGTGGTGATCGTTCAGCAGTTCAAGTGCAAGATGTGCCCCTACAAGAGTGTCTCCAAAAACACCCTCATCAACCACATGAGAGACAGGCACTTCAAACCCACAGGTACGGTAGCCCCATCCCACCTAGAGAGAGCTGAGGGACAGGCGCTTCAAACCCACAGGTACAGTAGCCCCATCCCACCTAGAGAGAGCAGAGGGACAGGCACTTCAAACCAACAGGTACAGTAGCCCCATCCCACCTAGAGAGAGCTGAGAGACGGGCACTTCAAACCAACAGGTACGGTAGCCCCATCCCACCTAGAGAGAGCTGAGAGACGGGCACTTCAAACCAACAGGTACGGTAGCCCCATCCCACCTAGAGAGAGCTGAGAGACAGGCACTTCAAACCAACAGGTACGGTAGCCTCATCCCACCTAGAGAGAGCTGAGAGAAGAAAGACACATGAACATATTAATGAACAAATTGTATTGATCATCAGAAGGGGAAATTAGATTTGTATATAGTCTAGAGGCACAGGTGAGGACAGAAACAGAATTAATTTGAATCAAACTTTATTTATCCCCAGCTGAATTAATTGGAATTAAACTTTATTGATCCCCAGGGAGAAATTAGACTAATACAACCCTTTATAATTTATCGAACAAGCGCTCTGCCAAAGAGGCCTGTATGGAATATGATCAAATAAAACAAGCTGATACTTTATTAACCCCCAAATTGAGGTAAAAAAAAAAAAAAGGAATATGCCTAAATCAACCCCCAAAGGGAAAGTTGAATTAGCTGATTGGTGGTCCTGTTTGGAATACGATGATCTGATTGGTTGTGTTTGTGTTACTTCCAGGTGGCCCCCCTCCTAAGAAGCGTGGTCGTGGTCGGCCCAGGCGTAGTGATACGTTGGCCCGTCAGCAGGCCGAGGTGAAACCGGAGCCCCAGCCTGAGGAGCCAGAGGACGATGACATCGTAGACGCTGGGGCCATCGATGACCCTGAAGGTACAGTACGTGGAGATCCCTGTCATTTTAGTTCAATTTTAGCACTTTTCAGAAATGCATTGTCACAAGGCTAAAGCAGATAGTTTGTCAGTCACTCAGTCACTCACTCATCCACTCTCATCACCGGCAGTCATGAGTCATGACCACAGTAAAATACCATGTGACTGTTGAGTCACGGTAAACTCCTCTTATGCACTCTGGACGTGTGTTGGTAGTAGCCAACTGATAATGATCATATATTTATATTTTAGTCATTTAGCAGACGCTCTTCAGGTCGCTAATGGCCTGGTACTTGCTACAAGACCATGGTGCTTGCCTACGGAGCTGTGAGGGGAACGGCACCTCCTTACTTTCAGGCTCTGATCAGTCCCTACACCCAAACTAGGGCATTGCGTTCATCCACCTCTGGCCTGCTGGCTCCCCTTCCTCTACGGAAGCACAGTTCCCGCTCAGCCCAGTCAAAACTGTTCGCTGCTCTGGCACCCCAATGGTGGAACAAGCTCCTTCACGACGCCAGGACAGCGGAGTCACTGACCACCTTCCGGAGACACTTGAAACCCCACCTCTTTAAGGAATACCTGGGATAGGATAAAGTAATCATTCGACCCCCCCCCCCCCCCCTTACCCCACCCCAAAACATAAAACAATAAACATTAAAAAAAATTGTAAAGTGGTTGTCCCACTGGCTATCATAAGGTGAATGCACCAATTTGTAAGTCACTCTGGATAAGAGCGTCTGCTAAATGACGAAAATGTAATGAAAATGTACTCAGGGCTCTATTGTCCCTCTAACCATCAGGACACTAATGGCCTGGTACTCAGGGCTCTATTGTCCCTCTAACCATCAGGTCCTAATGACCTGGTACTCAGGGCTCTATTGTCCCTCTAACCACTCTGACATCAATGCAAATGCAATCGAAAATCGCATCAAACACTTACCATCAAAACAGTATTTTTAAAACTCACCTCACTGTGATGATCAATTTGAAGAAAGAAGTTCAACAGCAGGTTGAAACTGAGTGGAACACATGGTCATTGTGGATGATATTTCAAAGTCTAACACAATTAAATGGACAGCGCTTTCTAAGGTGATGATTAATTCAAAACACCCTTATGCATATTAGAGCATATGCATAGGCCTATATATGAGCGTAAGCCTGAATTTATTAAAATAATAATAACATTTTGAAAAAAGAAACTGATTTTAAAAGAATGATTGTGTCGTTATACAATACTTAGTCTACCACATATTACACATGGCAGAAAAACATTAAAAAAATACTGATTTAAGATATCTTTGGTACATTGGTCTAGCCTAAATGAAACAAGTTAATTAGGCTACAAATTCATTATAATTATAGGCTTTTTGATTTTGAATAGCCTAGTAATAGGGCATTTAAAAAAAAAATAGTTTCATAATAAATAGACACATTACCTTTTTAGCTACAGAATACAGTATCTCACTACCGCGAGTTTCCATCTCCTCCCCTCTCTACTTCAATTCCTTTCTCCATCGCGCAGAGAGAGAGGGGCTGTCAACAGTTAATTAAATATGTTGCGTTGTGAAAACAACATGTTACTATCGATGTTCCTGAACAGAGGATTTCACTTGGTTTCCCAAATTAAGCACTGGGTAGCTGCAGGAACAGGGTTGGCGAGCCCCATGGCATACAGAGTATCACCTGTCCTACAGCAAAAATACCGGAGTAGCCTACCCGACATGAGTGGAAAACGCACCGGCGGGGAAGTGGCCTCCATTCGCTATTCCAGTGCATACGGATTACGTCTTTTTTTTTTGTCTTGACCCTGTTCCTGGCCATTTTGATAATGGGCCATTCTAAATCGAAACAAATTTGACATATTAGTAAAGAAAATATTACATTGAGAATAGTCTGATTGGTGAAAATATATGATCACTTGATGAGAGAACAGCTGTGCAGCCTGAGGCAAGGAACAGAGCGCAAGCTTTTTCAAATCATCAGTATCCTGTAGTCGCATCATGCAGCCCATATATGTTTTGATTTCTAAGACATTCTAAGGTTTGTATCATTCACAACTAAAGTTGCCAAATAACTCTAAATCTAGCTGGTAGGACCTGTTTCAAATGATCACTTTTACGCTCAACATAGCCACTTCATATGTGCACTCGCTCCGGAATGGGAAAAATATCCTTTCTATTTTATTCAGCTAAGTTACATTTATATTCTTCTTACTATAAAATCATATTATATAAAATAATGGCACTTATAAGCATATCTTGTCAGCTAAATTAACTAGCCTACAGCCTATGGCATGGAGCATAGCCAGATAACATACAGTAAGTAGGCCAACTCATATTCTGTTCTTCGGAAATACATTTTCTTCATATCGTAATGTCTCTTTAGACCTGCCTAAAATAAATAACGGATGTATTGTGGTGTTGTGTATTACATTGATTTATTAGACTTTTCTAAATGTAATGTTCCAAAGGCATCAGAGTCTTGTATCTGTGGAGGCCAGGAGATGCTAAACGTGTTTATGTTAATTCATGGTAATTACTGTGAGACCGGCAGTCTTTTGCATGACAATAACCGGCTGACAAATGTTCATGACCGCCACAGCCCTAACTACAGTACTGTGTATTTATGACAGACTACAGTACTCTGTAGTATAACCGACTGCAGTACTCTGTAGTATAACCGACTGCAGTACTCTGTAGTATAACCGACTGCAGTACTCTGTAGTATAACAGACTGCAGTACTCTGTAGTATAACAGACTGCAGTACAGTATAGTATAACAGACTGCAGTACTCTGTAGTATAACAGACTGCAGTACTCTGTAGTATAACAGACTGCAGTACAGTATAGTATAACAGACTGCAGTACTCTGTAGTATAACAGACTGCAGTACTCTGTAGTATAACAGACTGCAGTACTGTATAGTATAACAGACTGCAGTACTGTATAGTATAACAGACTGCAGTACTCTGTAGTATAAGACTGCAGTACTCTGTAGTATAACAGACTGCAGTACTCTGTAGTATAACAGACTGCAGTACTCTGTAGTATAACAGACTGCAGTACTCTGTAGTATAACAGACTGCAGTACTCTGTAGTATAACAGACTGCAGTACTCTGTAGTACAACAGACTGCAGTACAGCCCTATATCGTGGTCCTCTGTAGCTCAGCTGGTAGAGCACGGCGCTTGTAACGCCAAGGTAGTGGGTTCGATCCCCGGGACCACCCATACACAAAAAAAAAATGTATGCACGCATGACTGTAAGTCGCTTTGGATAAAAGCGTCTGCTAAATGGCATATTATATTATTAAAAATATCCAACCCTCTCAGATCTGCCACCTGGGTGTAGGGATTAGCAGTCGATTTGGGATTCACACACTCACTCTCTCCCCCTTTTCTCTCTCCAGAGGACAGTGACTATAACCCAGCAGATGAGGACTGTAGGGGCAGACAGCCTGCCCTGCTGAAACGGCCTGTCCCACCTCCCTGCTCCTCCTCCTCCACAGACCGCCCCAGACGCAGGGTGGGACGACCCAGGAAGTTCACCTATACAGAGGGCAGCTACAACGGCAAGGGTGGGTATCATATACTGCACAATACTCGCCACCTCTGTTTTTCCTGAATAATCTGTCCATTGTAAAGTGAACGCTTTCTAGCTGAAAAGCTGGTGGGAATCCAACTGCATGAAGAGAATGCTGTGTGTCTTTCATTTGAATGATCTTAGCTGTTATTCAATAGGTTTGTTAATCAGGGCATGAACTTCTTGTTTTGGATGTATACAGAAGCAGCAGAAGACGGGATGTCAAAGCCTAAGGGCAGTGTGGACCCTCAAGGCTCGGAGGAGGCCAGTTCCTCAGGCCTGGGAAACGGACCAGCTCCCTTGGCTAATGGAAACGCAGCAGAAGCCGGCATCAGCCAATCGGACTCTGAGAACAAAGACCCGTCGTCCAATGGGAGGCCGGAAGAGGCTGAGCTTTTCCCCAGGAAACGGGGTCGACCCTCCAAGCGGTTCATCAGAAAGAAATACAAGAAGTACATGAACCGCAAGTACGACCCGGTTTCATATTATTACTGACACCTGGAGCAGACTACCGTTTCTCACTGAATACTTTCAACAGCTATATACCCTTTTTGAAGTATTGGGAGGGCTCCAACTGTACTGGAAGTGTGCTGGCAAGGATATTTTCTTTTCAAATGGTCCTTTCCAGCATTGTTCCAGCAGATGTGATGGATGCGTAACCAGGCCATGCAGTACAGGTAGCACAGCATTGCTCTGTAGTGTGAAAAAGGTATATCATTCTGTAAATGATTTATCTGCAGAAAGAACTCTCGCAACCAAACCATGACCTACCTCCTCCCCTGCATCCTCTAGATGGTATTATAAGGCTGTCAGTCTTCTGTGGGTCGTCCAGAGAAATAAAGTACTGTATGAGCTATGAAGCTTTCAGCAAACTTCTCTCTAACCTCCTCCCTGTCTGTTCTGTTAGGTACTGTAAGTCTCTGAAGCCGCTCCTGAGGCCTCACAACTGTTGGATCTGCGGCTCTCGCTTCCTGTCCCAGGAGGACCTGAGGTTCCACGTAGACTCTCACCAAGGAAACGACCCAGAGTGCTTCAAATGCCTGCAGTGTAACTACCGCTGCAAACGATGGTCCTCGCTCAAGGTGAGTGGGCCGGGTCATACAGGCCAGTCAGACGGTCGGTCAGCCGGTCAGTCAGCCAGACGGTCGGTCAGACGGTCGGTCAGCCAGCCAGTCAGACGGTCAGCCAGTCAGTCAGCCAGCCAGACGGTCAGCCAGTCAGTCGGTCAGCCAGCCAGTCGGTCAGCCAGCCAGTCGGTCAGCCAGCCAGTCGGTCAGCCAGCCAGTCAGTCAGTCAGTCAGTCAGACGGTCAGTCGTACAGTGCCTATTGAAAGTCTACACACCCTTTGCACAGTTGTCATATTTTGCTGCCATAAAATTAAGTCTAAAGGGATTCAATTGGATTGTTTTACCCTACAGATCTACACAACCTGGTCCACATTTTCAAAGTGAAAGAAAAAGTTTATTTTATTTTATTTTTTAAAGTATTTTTAGTATTAAGTTAGAAGCACCTTTGGCAGCGATTGCAGCTGTAAGTCATTTTGAATAAGATTCTACCAAGTCTTAGGGCTACATATTATCCATTGTTTTTGTCTAAATCGCTCAAGCTCAGTACATTTGGTTGGGAATCATTGATGGACAGCAATATTCAAACCTTGTCTCTGATTCTCAAGCAGATTTAAGTCAGTACTAAGACTGGGCCATTCAGGAACACTCAACAGCTCTTGGAAAGCCATTCTGGTGTGTCTTTGGCATTAAAATGTGTATAATTGTCCCACTGAGAAATAAAACTCTATCCCAGGGTTAGGTTTTCAAAAGACTGAGGCAGGTTTTCCTCTAACTTTTTACATGGGCTTTGCTCCTTTCATATTTATTTTAATCCTGATAAACTCCCCAGTCCCTGCCGAAAACAAACATACCCATAACATGATGCTGCCACCACATTACATGGAAATACAGAGGGTTTCACTCTGTGATGTGTTGGATTGGATTTATTTTAAGGCAAAATGTGAATTTATTTGCCATGTTGTCTTGCAGTATTACATAAGGGCCTTGTTGCAAACATAATGGATGATTTGATTGTTTTTTGTTTTAATGCAGGCTTCCTTCTTTTCACATCAGCTTGGTACTGGTACTCCCTGTATATAGCCATGTTAATTTTACTCCTTATTGGTATTCGTTATTTCTCGTATAACTATTTCAATTTTTTAAATAAGATGTTTGTATCTTTGATCTTAATTCTGCCCGTAAGGACCCGTAAGTAAGCATTTCACTGTTAGTCTACACCTGTTGTTTACGAAGTATGTGAAAAATAATATTTTATTAGATTTTATGTGGAGTGAATGCAATGTTGTTGTTCCCTTTTTGTATTTTCAATTATTGTCCAAAGCGTTTGACATGGTTGATCATGAAATATTATTATTATTAAATATCTAAATTGCATTATTACGGTTATACATGTAATTGGCTATGTAGTTACAGTGTCTTGCAAAAGTATTCATCCCCTTGGCATTTTGCCTATTTTGTTGCATTACAACCTGTAATTTAAATGGATTTTTATTTGGATTTCATGTAATGGACATACACAAAATAGTCCAAATTGGTGAAGTGAAATGAAAAAAATAACTGAATTTTTTGAAACAAAACAAATAAATAATGGAAAAGTGGTGTATTCACCCCCTTTGCTATGAAGCCCCTAAATAAGATCTGGTGCAACCAATTACCTTCAGAAGTCACATAATTAGTTAGATTGCACACAGGTGGACTTTATTTAAGTGTCACATGATCTGTCACATGCTCTCGGTATATATACACCTGTTCTGAAAGGCCCCAGAGTCTGCAACACCACTAAGCAAGGGGCACCACCAAGCAAGCGGCACCATGAAGACCAAGGAGCTCTCCAAACAGGTCAGGGACAAAGTTGTGGAGAAGTACAGATCAGGGTTGGATTATAAAAAAATATCAGAAACTTTGAACATCCCACAGAGCACCATTTAAATCCATTATTAAAAAAATTGAAAGAATATGGCACCACAACAAACCTGCCAAGAGAGGGCCGCCCACCAAAACTCACGGACCAGGCAAGGAGGGCATTAATCAGAGAGGCAACAAAGAGACCAAAGATAACCCTGAAGGAGCTGCAAAGCTCCACAGCGGAGATTGGAGGATCTGTCCATAGGACCACTTTAAGCCGTACACTCCACAGAGCTGGGCTTTACGGAAGAGTGGCCAGAAAAAAGTGTTCGCCAAAAGGCATGTGGGAGACTCCCCAAACATATGGAAGAAGGTACTCTGGTCAGATGAGACAAAAATTGAGCTTTTTGGTCATCAAGGAAAATGCATAGTTATGCACACTCAAGTTTTCTGTTTTTTTGTCTTATTTCTTGTTTGTTTCATAAGAAAAAGTGGTAGGCATGTTGTGTAAATCAAATGATACAAACCCCCCAAAAATCCATTTTAATTCGAGGTTGTAAGGCAACAAAATAGGAAAAATTTCAAGGGGGGTGAATACTTTCGCAAGCCACTGTATGTTTATGATAAACATACCTCCCAGACAGTTTACCTATACCCTTCAATGGATTCTTCCAGGTTATTTCTGAAATCCATCTATATAACACAACGATAACCTTCACCCTCCCCACCTCCGCACCTCACATAGTCGCTTTGGCTTGCGAAAGTATTCACCCCCCTTGACATTTTTCCTATTTTGTTGCCTTACAACCTCAAATTAAAATGGATTTTTGTGGTCCTCTGTAGCTCAATTGGTAGAGCATGGCGCTTGTAATGCCAGGGTAGTGGGTTCGATCCCCGGGACCACCCCTACGTAAAAATGTATGCACACATGACTGTAAGTCGCTTTGGATAAAAGCGTCTGCTAAATGGCTTATTATTATTATTATTATTATTATTATTATTATTATTCACTATCAGATACAGACATACCATACTCTGGCATTCTAATCTTCACATTGCCAAAACATCATCATCCCTCAATAACTTCAAGTGAAGACTGGGGGTCAGCCTGATGAACCGAACTACTCAGTAATCTCCTCCATGAAGACTGGGGGTCAGCCTGATGAACCAAACTACTCAGTAATCTCCTCCATGAAGACTGGGGGTCAGCCTGATGAACCAAACTACTCAGTAATCTCCTCCATGAAGACTGGGGGGTCAGCCTGATGAACCAAACTACTCAGTAATCTCCTCCATGAAGACTGGGGGTCAGCCTGATGAACCGAACTACTCAGTAATCTCCTCCATTAAGACTGGGGGTCAGCCTAATGAACCAAACTACTCAGTAATCTCCTCCATGAAGACTGGGGGTCAGCCTGATGAACCACACTACTCAGTAATCTCCTCCATGAAGACTGGGGGGTCAGCCTGATGAACCAAACTACTCAGTAATCTCCTCCATGGAGACTGGGGGGTCAGCCTGATGAACTAAACTACTCAGTAATCTCCTCCATGAAGACTGGGGGGTCAGCCTGATGAACCAAACTACTCAGTAATCTCCTCCATGAAGACTGGGGGTCAGCCTGATGAACCAAACTACTCAGTAATCTCCTCCATGAAGACTGGGGGGTCAGCCTGATGAACCAAACTACTCAGTAATCTCCTCCATGAAGACTGGGGGTCAGCCTGATGAACCGAACTACTCAGTAATCTCCTCCATGAAGACTGGGGGTCAGCCTGATGAACCAAACTACTCAGTAATCTCCTCCATGAAGACTGGGGGTCAGCCTGATTAACCAAACTACTCAGTAATCTCCTCCATATAGCCTAACTCTCACCCACCCACCTGCACACCCACATTTAAACAAAACAGTAATTACTGATCAATTCAGTTATTCATTTATAATTAGTTGCTTTTGTCTGTTTTAACAAACCTTTTTTAGTTTTGTACTTATGTATTTTATATTGTTTTTCTTTGTAGTGTGGTTTTCATATAAGCCCTTGGGCTTCCAACCTGCGCACCGTTTTTTGTTTGTTTGTTTTAATTCATTTTTTATATGTATTGTTGTCTATCACTTGTTTTCTTTGGTTAAATACATGTTATGGGTATGCTTGTCACCGGCATGAACTGGGGAGTTTGTCAGGATCAAAATAAATATGAAAGGAGCAAAGTCCATGGAAAGCGTTAGCGCAAAACCGAACTTTTTTTGTAAAAAATATTTGTGGGACAATTACACAAATGTTAATGCCAAAGACACAGCAGAATGGCTTTCGGGGAGGTGTTGAGTGTACCAGAGTGGTCCTTACTTTAAATCAGTTTGAAAATCAGACACAGTTTGAATATTGCTGTCCATGAATGATTTAAAAAAAAGAATTCCTATTCAAAATGATTTACAGCTGTAATGGCTGCCAAACGTGCTTCCACCGAGTATTAACTCTGGGGTGTGAAGACAAACACTAGGTATCATCAGCTAGATTCCGCCACAGGTCAATTTTATTTTATTGTATTTTTTTTTTTGTCGGGGGGCCGGAACATAATTACAAATAATTTGTTGGCTGTAAATTGACCATAAGAAGCCCAAACAGATCATATTTGACTAAAACATAATCATTTCAAACCTTTCTTACATTTGTATATACAGTGAGGGAAAAAAGTATTTGATCCCCTGCTGATTTTGTACGTTTGCCCACCGACAAAGACATGTTTTACATGTCATTTTAATGGCAGGTTTATTTGAACAGTGAGAGACAGAATAACAAAAAAAAAATCCAGAAAAACGCATGTCAAAATGTTATAAATTGATTTGCATTTTAATGAGGGAAATAAGTATTTGACCCCTCTGCAAAACATGACTTAGTACTTGGTGGCAAAACCCTTGTTGGCAATCACAGAGGTCAGACGTTTCTTGTAGTTGGCCACCAGGTTTGCTCACATCTCAGGAGGGATTTTGTCCCACTCCTCTTTGCAGATCTTCTCCAAGTCATTAAGGTTTCGAGGCTGACGTTTGGCAACTCGAACCTTCAGCTCCCTCCACAGATTTTCTATGGGATTAAGGTCTGGAGACTGGCTAGGCCACTCCAGGACCTTAATGTGCTTCTTCTTGAGCCACTCCTTTGTTGCCTTGGCCGTGTGTTTTGGGTCATTGTCATGCTGGAATACCCATCCACGACCCATTTTCAATGCCCTGGCTGAGGGAAGGAGGTTCTCACCCAAGATTTGACGGTACATGGCCCCGTCCATCGTCCCTTTGATGCAGTGAAGTTGTCCTGTCCCCTTAGCAGAAAAACACCCCCAAAGCATAATGTTTCCACCTCCATGTTTGACGGTGGGGATGGTGTTCTTGGGGTCATAGGCAGCATTCCTTCTCCTCCAAACATGGCAAGTTGAGTTGATGCCAAAGAGCTCGATTTTGGTCTCATCTGACCACAACACTTTCACCCAGTTCTCCTCTGAATCATTCAGATGTTAATTGGCAAACTTCAGACGGTCCTGTATATGTGCTTTCTTGAGCAGGGGGAGCTTGCGGGCGCTGCAGGATTTTAGTCCTTCACGGCGTAGTGTGTTACATTTACATTTTACATTTTAGTCATTTAGCAGACGCTCTTAACCAGAGCGACTTACAGGAGCAATTAGGGTTAAGTGCCTTGCTCAAGGGCACATTAACGTCATTTAGCAGACGCTCTTAGCCAGAGCGACTCACAAATTGGTGCGTTCACCCTATAGCCAGTGGGATAACCACTTTACAATTTGGGGGGGGGGTTAGAAGGAATACTTTAGCCTATCCCAGGTATTCCTTAAAGAGGTGGGGTTTCAAATGTCTCCGGAAGGTGGTGAGTGACTCCGCTGTCCTGGCGTCATGAGGGAGCTTGTTCCACCATTGGGGTGCCAGAGCAGCGAACAGTTTTGACTGGGCTGAGGGGGAGCTGTGCTTCCGCAGAGGAAGGGGAGCCAGCAGGCCAGAGGTGGATGAACGCAATGTCCTCGTTTGGGTGTAGGGACTGATCAGAGCCTGAAGGTACAGGGGTGCCGTTCCCCTCACTGCTCCAAAGGCAAGCACCATGGTCTTGTAGCGGATGCGAGCTTCAATTGGAAGCCAGTGGAGTGTGCGGAGGAGGGGGGTGACGTGAGAGAACTTGGGAAGGTTGAACACCAGACGGGCTGCGGCATTCTGGATGAGTTGTAGGGGTTTAATGGCACAGGCAGGGAGCCCAGCCAACAGCGAGTTGCAGTAGTCCAGACGGGAGATGACAAGTGCCTGGACCAGGACCTGCGCCGCTTCCTGTGTAAGGCAGGGTCGCACTCTCCGAATGTTGTAGAGCATGAACCTGCAGGAGCGGGTCACCGCCTTGATGTTGGCGGAGAACGACAGGGTGTTGTCCAGGGTCACGCCTAGGCTCTTCGCACTCTGGGAGGAGGACACAGCGGAGTTGTCTACCGTGATGGCGAGATCATGGAACGGGCAGTCCTTCCCGGGGAGGAAGAGCAGCTCCGTCTTGCCAGGGTTCAGCTTGAGGTGGTGATCCGTCATCCATACTGATATGTCTGCCAGACATGCAGAGATGCGATTCGCCACCTGGTGATCAGAAGGGGGAAAGGAGAAGATTAGTTGTGTATCGTCAGCGTAGCAATGATAGGAAAGGCCATGTGAGGATATGACAGAGCCAAGTGACTTGGTGTATAGGGAGAAAAGGAGAGGGCCCAAAACCGATCCCTGGGGGACACCAGTGGTGAGAGCACGTGGTGCGGAGACAGCTTCCCGCCACGCCACTTGGTAGGAGCGACCGGTCAGGTAGGACGCAATCCAGGAGTGAGCCGCGCCGGAGATGCCCATTTCGGAGAGGGTGGAGAGGAGGATCTGATGGTTCACAGTATCAAAGGCAGCAGACAGATCTAGAAGGACAAGAGCAGAGGAGAGAGAGTTAGCTTTAGCAGTGCGGAGAGTCTCTGTGACACAGAGAAGAGCAGTCTCAGTTGAATGACCAGTCCTGAAACCTGATTGGTTTGGATCAAGAAGGTCATTCTGAGAGAGATAGCAAGAGAGTTGGCTAAAGACGGCACGCTCAATAGTTTTGGAAAGAAAAGAAAGAAGGGATACTGGTCTGTAGTTGTTGACATCAGTGGGGTCGAGTGTTGGTTTTTTGAGAAGGGGAGTAACTCTCGCTCTCTTGAAGACGGAAGGGACATGGCCAGCGGTCAAGGATGAGTTGATCAGCGAGGTGAGGTAGGGGAGAAGGTCACCGGAGATGGTCTGGAGAAGGGAGGAGGGGATGGGGTCAAGCGGGCAGGTTGTTGGGCGGCCTGCAGTCACAAGTCGCAGGATCTTATCTGGATAGAGAGGGGAGAAAGAAGTCAAAGCATAGGGTAGGGCAGTGTGAGCAGGACCAGCAGTGTCATTAGGCTTAACAAACAAGGATCGGATGTCGTCAACCTTCTTTTCAAAGTGGTTGACGAAGTCATCCACAGAGAGAGAGGAGGGGGGGAGGGGGGGGGGAGGATTCAGGAGGGAGGAAAATGTGGCAAAGAGCTTCCTAGGGTTAGAGGCAGATGCTTGGAATTTAGAGTGGTAGAAGGTGGCCTTAGCAGCAGAAACAGATGAAGAAAATGTAGAGAGGAGGGAGTGAAAAGATGCCAGGTCGGCAGGGAATTTAGTTTTCTTCCATTTCCGCTCCGCTGCCCGGAGCTCTGTTCTGTGAGCTCGCAATGAGTCATCAAGCCACGGAGCTGGAGGGGAGGACCGAGCCGGCCGTGAGGATAGGGGACACAGAGAGTCAAAGGATGCAGAAAGGGAGGAGAGGAGGGTTGAGGAGGCAGAATCAGGAGATTGGAGGGAGAAGGATTGAGCAGAGGGAAGAGATGATAGGATGGAAGAGGAGAGAGTAGTGGGAGAGAGAGAGCGAAGGTTGCGGCGGCGCATTACCATCTGTGTAGGGGCAGAGTGAGTAGTGTGGGAGGAGAGTGAGAGAGAAAAGGAAACAAAGTAGTGGTCGGAGACTTGGAGGGGAGTTGCAGTGAGATTAGTAGAGGAGCAGCATCTAGTGAAGATGAGGTCAAGCGTATTGCCTGCCTTGTGAGTAGGGGGGGACGGTGAGAGGGTGAGGTCAAAAGAGGAGAGGAGTGGAAAGAAGGAGGCAGAGAGAAATGAGTCAAATGTGGACATAGGGAGGTTGAAATCCCCCAAAACTGTGAGGGGTGAGCCATCCTCAGGGAAGGAACTTATCAAGGCGTCAAGCTCATTGATGAACTCTCCAAGGGAACCTGGAGGGCGATAGATGACAAGGATATTAAGCTTAAATGGGCTAGTGACTGTGACAGCATGGAATTCAAATGAGGAGATAGACAGATGGGTTAGGGGAAAAATTGAGAATGTCCACTTGGGAGAGATGAGGATTCCTGTACCACCACCCCTCTGACCAGATGCTCTCGGGGTATGCGAGAACACATGGTCAGACGAGGAGAGAGCAGTAGGAGTAGCGGTGTTTTCAGTGGTGATCCATGTTTCCGTCAGCGCCAGGAAGTCGAGGGACTGGAGGTTGGCATAGGCTGGGATGGTAATAGGCTGGGATGGTAACTATGGTAACTATGGTCCCAGCTGCCTTGAGATCATTGACAAGATCCTCCCGTGTAGTTCTGGGCTGATTCCTCACCGTTCTCATGATCATTGCAACTCCACGAGGTGAGATCTTGCATGGAGCCCCAGGCCGTGGGAGATTGACAGTTCTTTTGTGTTTCTTGCATTTGCGAATAATCGCACCAACTGTTGTCACCTTCTGACCAACCTGCTTGGCGATGGTCTTGTAGCCCATTCCAGCCTTGTGTGGGTCTACAATCTTGTCCCTGACATCCTTGGAGAGCTCTTTGGTCTTGGCCATGGTGGAGAGTTTGGAATCTGATTGATTGATTGCTTCTGTGGACAGGTGTCTTTTATACAGGTAACAAACTGTGATTAGGAGCAATCCCTTTAAGAGTGTGTGCTCCTAATCTCAGTTTGTTACCTGTATAAAAGACACCTGGGAGCCAGAAATCTTTCTGATTTGAGAGGGGGTCAAATACTTATTTCCCTCAATACAATGCAAATCAATGTATAACATTTTTGACATGTGTTTTTCTGGATTTTTTTTGTTGTTTTTCTGTCTCACTGTTCAAATAAACCTACCATTAAAATTATAGACTGATCATTTCTTTGTCAGTGGGCAAACGTACAAAATCAGCAGGGGATCAAATACTTTTTTCCCCTCACTGTACAGTAAAATCACTTGGAGCTGATTTCCAGGTGTTTTTACAGGCCAAGTCCAACAATAATAATACAATAGGAACTCAGGGGCCAAATGAAGCCACCCGCCGGCCGCCGGTTGGGAAACCCTGACATACGCAATCAAGACATCTTCATTTTTGTATTAATTTAGAACATTTTCTATACTTTTTTTTTTCTTTCACTTTGAAAATGTGGAGCAGGTTGTGTAGATCTGTAGGGAAAACAACCTAATGTAATCCCTTAGATTTAAGGCAGCAAAATGTGACAACTGCAAGAGGTGTGTAGACTTCAGCAGGTCATTTAGTCTTTTATTGCTAAATAATTACACTGCTTCTTCAATCAATCATTGAATCAGTCTTCAGTTGTTCTCTCGTGTCTCAGGCCTGGTCTGTTCCCTGTACTGTCTGTAATAACCACCGTGGGAATGATAAGAGCCTGTGGTCTCTGCTGTGTTAACAGGAACACATGTTCAACCACCAGGGGAACAAGCCCTTTAAGTGTGAGGAGTGTGACTACAGCAGTGTGTATAAGAAGGATGTCATCAGACACTCAGCAATACACAACAAGAACAAGTATGTGTGCGCGCGCACACACACACACACACACACACACACACACACACACACACACAGGATGTCATCAGACACTCTGCAATGCACAACAAGGAGCAGTATGTTATTTCCTGCCACCATGTGTGACATTCCCCTGTGAGCTCCACACAACTCACAGTACCAGACCTACAGTGCACAACTCACAGTACACAACTCACAGTACCAGACATACAGTACACAACTCACAGTACACAACTCACAGTACCAGACATACAGTGCACAACTCACAGTACACAACTCACAGTACCAGACCTACAGTGCACAACTCACAGTACACAACTCACAGTACACAACTCACAGTACACAACTCACAGTACCAGACCTACAGTGCATGGCACATTGAGCTTTTACTGGTGTTTAGATTTGAGATTGATCAACTCGAAGTTTAATCAATCAATCATTAGATCCCCTAACATATTTTTCTTCCTTTCACAGGAAAACAAAGTCTGAGTCAGTAAGTATTTTCCCCTTTTATCAATAAATGTTAAATTACCATAGTGAGGCCTTTTCTATCCAGATCATTCTTTTTTTTTGTGATCCAATTGACATTTTATAGTCATTTAGCAGACGCTCTTATCCAGAGAGACTTACAGGTAGTGAGTGCATCCATCTTTCATACTGGCCCCCCGTGGATCATCCCTTATAAAATAACCAACTATATCAATAGCATAAAGGAACTTTAAGTTTAGGCCTTTTTAAGGAAGTAATTATCCATATGGGCGCCGGAAAAGTCATCGCATGCGAGGTTGAAAACCAAATGACCCATAACCCATCCTCATCCGTCTTAATGGCCTGTCATTAAATATTTAATACAAGCTAAAGTTATCAACAGGAGCTTATTTCCCAAATATTCTAGCCTAAGAGGGTGTTGTCCTAAAGTTGTGGCTTTCAAAAACAACAAGAACAAAGCTAGGCGTAGGCTATTCTCAAACACAGCTTTATGATAGATCGAACAAACAATATTATTTATTTTTATATTATTTTATGAGGCAAATAAAGCAATTATTATCCAGTTGTGAAGATGGTAGACTGCTTATTTCCAGCCTATGATGTCACTACGGTAAGACAGACCGTTCCTCATCACAGTCACTGCTCCATCATGATGTAGTCCTATAACCTAGCTCACTACGGTAAGACAGACCGTTCCTCATCAGACAGTCACTTCTCCATCATGATGTAGTCCTATAACCTAGCTCACTACGGTAAGACAGACCTCATCAGACAGTCACTTCTCCATCATGATGTAGTCCTATAACCTAGCTCACTACGGTAAGACAGACCTCATCAGACAGTCACTACTCCATCATGATGTAGTCCTATAACCTAGCTCACTACGGTAAGACAGACCGTTCCTCATCAGACAGTCACTACTCCATCATGATGTAGTCCTATAACCTAGCTCACTACGGTAAGACAGCCCTCATCAGACAGTCACTGCTCCATCATGATGTAGTCCTATAACCTAGCTCACTACGGTAAGACAGACTGTTCCATCATGTGGGTGCCATCATGTGGGTGCCATACATGTGTCTCCCGAGTGGCGCAGTGGTCTAAGGCACTGCATCGCAGTGCTAGCTGTGCCACTAGAGATCCTGGTTCGTATCCAGGCTCTGCTGTAGCCGGCCGCAACCGGGAGACCAATGGGGCGGCGCACAATTGGCCCAGGGTCGTCCGGGGTAGGGGAGGGAATGGCCGGCAGGGAGGTAGCTCAGTTGGTAGAGCATGGCGTTTGCAACGCCAGGGTTGTGGGTTCGTTTCCCACGGGGGGGCAGTATGAAAAATAAAAAGAATAATGTAAGTCGCTCTGGATAAGAGCGTCTGCTAAATGACGTAAATGTAAAATACAGACACACCTGTTCTGCTCCTCCTCCAGAAAGAGTTATTAGAACAGGTTTGCCATTGCTTGCACTTGCCAGGCTTTAAAAAAACATATTTCGTCATGATTCGTCCAGTTGCATTCGATTTTGCATTATAGCCCAACTGTCATTTTAGTTTGAGTTTTTTTGGGGGGGGTGACCAATAGGGGCAATAGAATCGTATATCACAATATTTCTGGGTACATAATCACGATAGGACAAAGGTTGACATCGCCCAACCCTACTAAGCTGTTGTTCCCATGTCCAATGTGGTCTGTCTGACTCTCAGCAGGTATCTAAGGTGTTGTTCCAATGTGGTCTGTCTGACTCTCAGCAGGTATCTAAGGTGTTGTTCCAATGTGGTCTGTCTGACTCTCAGCAGGTATCTAAGGTGTTGTTCCAATGTGGTCTGTCTGACTCTCAGCAGGTATCTAAGGTGTTGTTCCAATGTGGTCTGTCTGACTCTCAGCAGGTATCTAAGGTGTTGTCGTTCCCGTGTCCGGTGTGCCACAGAGTCTATCCCATGCAGAAGAGACTCACTCAGCACATGAAGACACACAGTACCGAGAAACCACACATGTGTGACAAGGTAACAGCACTGAGATGTACATACACACGTACAAGAAAGTCAATTAAATTAATTAATCTTAATTATTAATTGCCAATCAATGATTTCTTAAATGTGAATGAGGAGACCTGTGTATTATTGGAATGGTTAATCACTGTCATCATTAACCATTCCAATAATCCACTCAAATCAATCATGTTTCTAGTTTTCTTTTTAAATCTTTATAAATCTCTGTATTTGCTTTGACTTCAGTGTGGGAAGTCCTTCAAGAAGAGATATACGTTCAAGATGCATCTCCTCACACACATCCAGAGTGTGGACAACAGCAGGTCAGTACAGGATGTAGTGCCATTTTCACTGTGCCTCTTAGCAGAATATAGCCTCTTAGCAGAACATTGCCTCCCAGGACTGACTAGGGTTATGTTCTGCGAAGAGGCTAAGGTGGGGCTCAGTACACACTGGAGCAAAAACAATTTGTACCGTGAAAGAAAACTCAGCTAGTACCTCGATTTCACCCTGTTTCAAAACCTTTACTCCTACCGTACACGACCCAGTCGACATGTTTAGATTCAAGACCTGCGATCTAATGCATGTTTCTGTTCTAGGTTCAAGTGTGAGTTCTGTGACTACGACTGTGACAACAAGAAGCTCCTGCTCAACCACCAGCTGTCCCACACCAACGACCGGCCCTTTAAATGTGACTACTGTAAATACTCCACCTCTAAAGAGGACTTCCTGGTCTCACACCTGGCCATCAAACACACAGGTGAGTCACCAATGATTTGGTGACAGTTGGGACAGTAGGTAGCCGAGAGAGGTTAGCGAGACAGAGCAGTAGCCAAAAGGTTGCTGGTTCAAACTGCGGGCCTGGCGTACAAAGTGGGAACTGAACTGCTGGTCTCTGCTCTCCAGCCATTGTACCCGGCACTCAACCCCTTAATTGGTCTCCATCCAGGGGCGTTGCACTGAGACTGACCCTGAGCCTCTCAGTGGCTAACGTGTGTTTTTAATGTGTGAATATTTCTTCCTCCCAGGAGAGAAACCGTTCTCCTGTGAGATGTGCCACTTCATGACGAAGCACCGTAAGAACCTGCGTCTGCACGTCCAGTGTCGCCACCCGGAGGCGTTTGAGGAGTGGAGCGCTACTCACCCCGAGGAACCCGTCAGACGAAGGAGGAGACCCTTCTTCACCCTGCAGCAGATAGAGGAACTCAAACAGCAACACGACGACACACCGGGCCTACAGAACACCATCGTATGTCTAGAGAGCCTGGTCCCAGATCTGTTAGGGTTGATTTAGAGGCATAGCCTGGTCCCAGATCTGTTAGAGTTGATTAGCCAACTCCTATGATCTCTGGCATGACAGATCTGTGGCATGACAATGACCATAGCAGTTGGAAAGACATCACATGTCCCCCCTTGTAGCTCAGTTGGTAGAGCATGACGCTTGCAACACCAGGGTTGTGGGTTCGACTCACTAACTGTAAGTCGCTCTGGATAAGAGCGTCTGCTAAATGACTTAAATGTAAAATCACAAACTGATCTGGAAACAGGTTTGAAGGGCCATACTTGTATTTCTATGCATTAGAATGAGAAAAGCTGCAGGTTCTGAATTGGTAAAGCTGCAGGTTCTGAATTAGAAAAGCTGCAGGTTCTGAATTAGTAAAGCTGCAGGTTCTGAATTAGTAAAGCTGCAGGTTCTGAATTGGTAAAGCTGCAGGTTCTGAATTAGTAAAGCTGCAGGTTCTGAATTAGTAAAGCTGCAGGTTCTGAATTGGTAAAGCTGCAGGTTCTGAATTAGAAAAGCTGCAGGTTCTGAATTAGTAAAGCTGCAGGTTCTGAATTAGTAAAGCTGCAGGCCTGTGACTGTTTTTTCCCATGTGTTAGCTGGCAGTGGATCCTGAAACACTACAAGCCATGCAGACAATGCAGAACGCCTCAGTCTCCCAAGATGCAATGGGAAACACCACCATCATCTACGAACAGGGTCAGTGATTCCTGCCATACAAAGGACAGACAAAAATTACATGGATTAAAAAAGACATGCCTTTTTATCGCTCGATATAAATGTATTGTCTCAGCAGAAATTGGTCCGTTGATCACCACCAAACCCAATAGGAACATTTGCATATAATGTATATTATATTGAGTGTAAGGCATGACTGAACCATGACTGAGACTGTCTCTCTCCGTCTCCACAGCCGGGAACTCAGACCTGTCAGCCCAGAATGCTCTGGATCTGCTGTTGAATATGAGCAACGCCAGAGAGCTGGTGGGAAACTCACTGCAGGTAAAAGGCCCAAAGCTTTGGTTTTACATCCTGACAAGGTTCTATCTTGCCCTCTATCTGACCTATCCATGCTTAGTTGATCTATCCACGTAAGGAACAGTAGAGACATGCTATGGTCTGCATGAATAGCAATACATCTAGTTTCTGTCTATGAGCAGCCTGTCTGTCTGTCACCTCAGGTACAGGTGTTGAAGTCGTCTGACTCAAAGGTTCTAGAAGCAGGCTCCTGGACGGGCGTTACCTCGGCGACGGGGGGGGGACAAAAAGTTGTGACCTTTCACGTGTCTGAGACTGGCGAGACCCTGGTGCAGGAGGTACATATATGGAATATATTATTACGATATATATTATATACTATTATTAGGATATATTATTGTATACTATTATTATGATATACTATTATTATGATATATTATGATATACTATTATTATGATATATTATGATATACTATTATTATGATACAGTGGGGAAAAAAAGTATTTAGTCAGCCACCAATTGTGCAAGTTTTCCCACTTAAAAAGATGAGAGGCCTGTAATTTTCATCATAGTTACACGTCAACTATGACAGACAAATTGAGAAAAAAAATCCAGAAAATCACATTGTAGGATTTTTAATGAATTTATTTGCAAATTATGGTGGAAAATAAGTATTTGGTCACCTACAAACAAGCAAGATTTCTGGCTCTCACAGACCTGTAACTTCTTCTTTAAGAGGATCCTCTGTCCTCCACTCGTTACCTGTATTAATGGCACCTGTTTGAACTTGTTATCAGTATAAAAGACACCTGTCCACAACCTCAAACAGTCACACTCCAAACTCCACTATGGCCAAGACCAAAGAGCTGTCAAAGGACACCAGAAACAAAATTGTAGACCTGCACCAGGCTGGGAAGAGTGAATCTGCAATAGGTAAGCAGCTTGGTTTGAAGAAATCAACTGTGGGAGCAATTATTAGGAAATGGAAGACATACAAGACCACTGATAATCTCCCTCGATCTGGGGATCCACGCAAGATCTCACCCCGTGGGGTCAAAATGATCACAAGAACGGTGAGCAAAAATCCCAGAACCACACGGGGGGACCTAGTGAATGACCTGCAGAGAGCTGGGACCAAAGTAACAAAGCCTACCATCAGTAACACAATACGCCGCCAGGGACTCAAATCCTGCAGTGCCCCCTGCTTAAGCCAGTACATGTCCAGGCCCGTCTGAAGTTTGCTAGAGTTCATTTGGATGATCCAGAAGATGATTGGGAGAATGTCATATGGTCAGATGAAACCAAAATATCACTTTTTGGTAAAAACTCAACTCGTCGTGTTTGGAGGACAAAGAATGCTGAGTTGCATCCAAAGAACACCATACCTACTGTGAAGCATGGGGGTGGAAACATCATGCTTTGGGGCTGTTTTTCTGCAAAGGGACCAGGACGACTGATCCGTGTAAAGGAAAGAATGAATGGGGCCATGTATCGTGAGATTTTGAGTGAAAACCTCCGTCCATCAGCAAGGGCATTGAAGATGAAATGTGGCTGGGTCTTTCAGTATGACAATGATCCCAAACACACCGCCCGGGCAACGAAGGAGTGGCTTCGTAAGAAGCATTTCAAGGTCCTGGAGTGGCCTAGCCAGTCTCCAGATCTCAACCCCATAGAAAGTCTTTGGAGGGAGTTGAAAGTCTGTGTTTCCCAGCGACAGCCCCAAAACATCACTGCTTTAGAGGAGATCTGCATGGAGGAATGGGCCAAAATACCAGCAACAGTGTGTGAAAAGCTTGTGAAGACTTACAGAAAACGTTTGACCTGTGCCATTGCCAACAAAGGGTATATAACAAAGTATTGAGAAACTTTTGTTATTGACCAAATACTTATTTTCCACCATAATTTGCAAATAAATTCATAAAAAATCCTGCAATGTGATTTTCAGGAAAATTTTTTCTCATTTTGTCTGTCATAGTTGACGTGTACCTATGATGAAAATTACAGGCCTCTCTCATCTTTTTAAGTGGGAGAACTTGCACAATTGGTGGCTGACTAAATACTTTTTTTCCCCACTGTATATTATGATATACTATTATTATGATATATTATGATATACTATTATTATGATTTATTATGATATACTATTATTATGATATATTATGATATACTATTATTATGATATATTATGATATACTATTATTATGATTTATTATATACTATGATTATGATTTATTATTATTATATTATGATATACTATTATTATGATATATTATGATATACTATTATTATGATATATTATGATATACTATTATGATTTATTATATACTATGATTATGATTTATTATTATTATATTATGATATACTATTATTATGATATATTATGATATACTATTATAATGATATTCTATTATTATGATACATTATTATCTTATTATGATCTGTTATGATATACTATTATTATGATATATTATTTATTATTATGATATTATTATTATTATTATTATTATGATATTATGAAATACTATTATTATGATATATTATTGTATATTTGCTGCAGTTTGTTTTTAGTGTTTCATTTATAATGGGCTGGACCTTTACTTCTAGATGACGTTGTGCGGTGTTCACTGGGTTTGTTGTCTGTTCTGTTTGTTGGTGTTCATTTTTGTGTTGGTGTGAAAAACAATCAAAATGTTAAATCACCAAAATAATGATCCATTAGGTCCAGGAGGTGCAGGAGGGTTATGAGGCGGGGACCAATGAGAATGGAGAGATCACCCAGGTGGCCATCCAGGACTACGAGAGGGCAGAAGGCTTCAGTGTGTTGGAACAGGTGGAACAAGCTACAGAGGAGATCCACAGCACCGGACCTGAATACAGGTACAGTCAATCACATCAGTCAGCTACAACACCATGGTCTCACCAGGGTTGTGTTCAGTAGGGCAATGGGAAAACAAAAAACCTCTGCTCTCATTGGACAAGTTCAGGTAGAACTCCCCTGTTTTCACTGTGTTCCCGTGTGTGTGTGTGTGTGTGTGTGTGTGTGTGTGTGTGTGTTGTTGTTGTGTTTTCAGCAGTGGCGAGGGGAGTCCCCAGCCCATGGAGGAAGAGGAGGAGGGAACAGAAATAGTCAGAGAGAACGGAGAGAAGTTCTACCTGACCTCCGGGCTAGGAGACGGGGTGCTGCAGCAGAACAGAGAGAAGTTCTACCTGACCTCCGGGCTAGGAGACGGGGTGCTGCAGCAGGTCGAGGTAAGCCTAAAGAGAGCCACCACATCCATAGCTCTGTCTATTCATTTGATCCATGTGGTCAGGATTGTGGCTTTTAGGTTCTGTTCAGTTGAACAGCCGATGGCTGAGAGGTCATCAGAGTGGCCATTAGTACGGTTTCGCCACGTTTTTTGTCGTCCCAGAAAAATTTTCACGATCGGGGTGAAATCCTGTGAACTCGCGTAGTTTGAGCTGGTCAAGGACGCACCGATGATGGCTGTTCCGTTCTCCAGACCCCTGTCGGATGTCCCGATTTTTGAAATTTTCTGACATGTCAGAAATGTTGGTTGTGCAATTTGTAGTCTGAACAGTGCTACGACGCAATTGGGCAACGGCTACTGACAATAGCCAATGAGCACTCAGCATGTGAGACCAAAATGATGATGGTGAAGAGGAAAGCAGCAGCAACAACAACAACAACAACAACACGCACCGTGAGGACAGAGGGGATGGGAGACAGACTGGTGGCGCTGTGGAGAGAACACAGCTGCCTTTTCAATATCAAACGTTTTATATGACCTCTAATTCACTCTGTAGAATAGAAAGTCCATATTGTCCTCGTCTGCCCAACCATTGGCTGGTCCATATTCTCCGCCGCCGTCTCTTTTTTGATGATAATAACAACCGAGAAACGCAGGGCAGGATAAACTAGGGAGCACCCACGTCCTGGGGTTGAGGATGGACGGAATGAAAGATTTGGGACAAGGAAATGTGAGCAAGTCCAAGTTGTTAAGATTTTAGAAGTCATGTAGTGTATGGCCTGTATTAGGCTGCAGAAAGCCGTCTCATCCTCCCTCTGTCTGAGGCCCCAGGTTCCCCCACCCCAGAAGTCTGCTGTCTGATAAGTCTCATCTTTGTGCTCTTTCTTTCTTTCTTTCTCCAGCTGAGCAGTGAGGCCCCAGGTTCTCCCTCCATGGTGGGTTCCCCCCAGCAGAACCAGCTCAACCCTAAGAGGTTCTCCTGTCGTATCTGCATGGAGTCGTTCCATGGCCGCAGTGACATGGAGAACCACAAGAGGGCCCACATCGACCCCTCCACCTTTAAATGTCCCGACTGTGACTTCACTGCCTCCTCCTGGCCAGTTGTCAAGGTGGGGGGACTATCTTTTATCAGCTCTGAGACATTTGAATCTCATGGTGAATCATCTTGATTTCTCTCATCCTCTTTCCTTGCCTCCTTGAGGAGAATATCTGAGGGATGAAACGTTCTCCTCCAATGCCTTTTCAGAACGAGACTAGGAGACTGGGCACGAGGGAGGCTAGGAGACTGGGCACGAGGGAGGCTAGGAGACGGGGCACGAGGGAGGCTAGGAGACGGGGCACGAGGGAGGCTAGGAGACGGGGCACGAGGGAGGCTAGGAGACGGGGCACTAGGGCTCAAGGCTAGGAGACTGGGCACGAGGGCTCAAGGCTAGGAGACTGGGCACGAGGGCTCAAGGCTAGGAGACTGGGCACGAGGGAGGCTAGGAGACGGGGCAAGGGGGAGGCTAGGAGACGGGGCACGAGGGAGGCTAGGAGACTGGGCACGAGGGAGGCTAGGAGACTGGGCACGAGGGAGGCTAGGAGACGGGGCACGAGGGAGGCTAGGAGACAGGGCACGAGGGAGGCTAGGAGACGGGGCACGAGGGAGGCTAGGAGACGGGGCATGAGGGAAGACTTTTGACAGTCACCACATAGATGAGGTTGAATGTATCGTTGGCAGCCTGTAATGGCAGCGTTGACCTAGTAGTGACCTACAACTGCTTCCAAAGCATGTCATCACAGGTTTGTCCCATTCTTTTCCCAGACCCACATGGGCATGCATGCCTACCTGAGACCTCACAAGTGTCCAAGCTGCAGCTTCGCCTCCAAGAACAAGAAGGACCTGAGGAGGCACATGATGACGCATACCAACGAGAAGCCCTTCACCTGCCAGATCTGTGGACAGAGGTATGACCCAAACTTGTTTTATTAGGGATTGTAGATAGATACAGTGCACTGGAGCAATTCTCTATCAAAGTAAATTCTTTAACCCAAAGTCCTCCCTACACAAAGGCATTGATTGGTGTAAACATGGGCTAAAGCAGTGATGACACTGATGTCCCTTCGAGGAACTATGAGGTGTGCCCTGAAACTTTCCCTAATCTGAACACTCACTTATAAATGGCGGCATTTTTATTTGGGAGCACCAGTGCCCATAGAAGGAAAACCAACCCTGGAATAGCCAGGCACACGTGAGGCTGTTGTTACATTAGTATCATTTGAGGGGCGCGCATCACCAGCAAAGTCATTTGCATCATTTTACTTTTCCTGTGAGAACCATTAGCAAAGGCAAGTCTGAATTTAGGCTGAGCTGAACCACAGCCTCTGCCATAGAAACAAACAGAGCACGGCTTTATGTTCATCATGGTTGGACCTTTACGAAGCAGAAAACAGCTCGTCTCAAGCCCAAATCGTTCAAAAGTAATGACCCATATTAAGTTTATTATATTGCATTTTCGCGGGACGCTCTTAAAGGGGTACACACAAATTGATCATCTTGAGTAAGAAACTATGACAATAGTTCAAATAAACCCTACTTAATCTTTTTTTTTTTTAAACTATGTTTTTACAGAAAATTGATGATTTGCAGTATGGGTCAGATAAGGACATTTTAGGTGTACCGCAGAATATTATATCAAGGTGTGCCACGGTTCCAAAAGGTCTGGGAACCACTGGGCTAGAGAAAGGTTCCACCATATTTCTTACACCAGTCCTTTCCTTTTAAATTCACGAGGGAAGTGAACAAGTGCACACTTGGAGCAGAAAGGGTAGAGAATGGTGACTCCGTGGCTGATTTTGTGAATATCCATGTTACCCTATCAGGTTTAACCGTAACGGCCACCTCAAGTTCCATATGGAGCGACTCCACAGCCAGGACCCTCCGACGAAGAAGACCCGCTCTGGAGGAGGCTCCCAGCAGACCGTCATAGTTAACAGTGATGAGGAGGCTCTCGCCACGCTACAGTGTAAGGAACCATACAACGGGGCGGCAGGTAGCTTAGTGGTTGAGAGCGTTGTGCCAGTAACCGAAAGGTCGCTGGTTCTAATCCCCGAGCCGACCAGGTGAAAAATCTGTCGACGTGCCCTCGAGCAAGGCACTTAACCCTAATTGCTCCTGTAAGTCGCTCTGGATAAGAGCGTCTGCAAAATGACTAAAAATGTAAATGTAAAATGTACTACAAGAGCCTCCACACTAGCACGCATACACTGATCATTTCACTGGTTGAATAAGTCCATCTCCATCCATACCATCTGACACAGTTTATATACTGTACACACACCTCTAGGGCAATACACAAGCTCCCCCCAAAGGTGGTTTGAAATGCTAACATGAATGTTGTTGTATGGTAGGCATTAGCCCATTGTCTGACCTGTCTCTGTCCTTGTGTGTCTCCAGCAGCTCTGCAGGCAGGACAGACCATCACTCCAGAGCAGCTACAACAGGCCTTGGGTCAGGACCACATCGTAGTGTCCCAGGAACAAGGCCTGGGTCAGGACCACATCGTAGTTTCCCAGGAACAAGGCTTGGGTCAGGACCACATCATAGTGTCCCAGGAACAAGGCTTGGGTCAGGACCACATCGTAGTGTCCCAGGAACAAGGCCTGGAAGACCAAGTGGAGGCCACTTACATCCAGCAGATCACCACAGTGGACGGACAGACGTTACAGTACATGACAGGAGACAACCAGGTGACTGAAGATCAGGGGTGTCAAACTCATTTTGGGGGGGGGGGGGCACATTCGGTCTTCAACGAGGTCCAGGAGGCCGCACTGAAAATCGGTTATATTTCCTCGCGGCCAAAATTTGCTAAAAAGTCATCTATCCAGTCCTTTGGTATTTTCAATGTTCCCTGACTGTCTAGCTTTCATTTCGGTTATTATTATCGAGCTGGACACAGTCAATAAACTGTATGAATGTGTAGATCCATTATCATTTTTAAACAGTTTTGATTTGGTTTTAGTCATTTTTTTAGTTTATTGAGTTCAAAATCCCCAAATGTTTTTCTTTATTACATTTTTTTACTCAAACCCAACCGCGGGCCAGATTGGACCCCCCTGGCGGGCTGGATGTTTGACAGCCCTGCTGTAGATGGAGCTATAGCGAGATACCAGAGGTGGAGGTATAGGAGGACGGGCACATGGTGTTCCATGGTTTCCATGGTGTTCCATACCTTTCCATTCCAGCCATTACGACGAGGCCGTCCTCCTCTACCTCCACCCACCAGCCTCCTCTGCTAGATACGTACATACGTCTATTCCTTTACAGATGGAACTAGATACGACTACTTACAGTCCATTCGGAAAGTATTCAGACCCCCTTGACTTTTTCCACATTTTGTTACGTTACAGCCTTATTCTAAAATGGATTAAAACCATAAATCCTCATCAATCTGCACACAATACCCCAAAATGACAAAGCAAAAACAGGTTTTTAGAAATGTTTGCAAATGTATTAAAAATAAAAAACATACCTTTATTTACGAAAGTATTCAGACCCTTTGCTATGAGACTCGAAATTGAGCTCAGGTGCATCCTGTTTATTATGTGGTATTGTGTGTAGATTGATGAGGATTATTTTATTTTTTAATCCATTTTAGAATACGGCTGTAACTTAACAAAATGTGGAAAAAGTAAAAGGGTCTGAATACTTTACGAATGCACTTTAACAGTATGATAGACGGGACAGACAGTGACGATGTAATTCTCCTGCTTCACCCTCCCAGGTCTAATTGTCCTACTTCACCCTCCCAGGTCTAATTGTCCTGCTTCACCCTCCCAGGTCTAATTCTCCTGCTTCACCCTCCCAGGTCTAATTGTCCTGCTTCACCCTCCCAGGTCTAATTGTCCTGCTTCACCCTCCCAGGTGTAATTGTCCTGCTTCACCCTCCCATGACTAATTGTCCTGCTTCACCCTCCCAGGTCTAATTGTCCTGCTTCACCCTCCCAGGTGTAATTGTCCTGCTTCACCCTCCCAGGTCTAATTGTCCTGCTTCACCCTCCCAGGTCTAATTGTCCTGCTTCACCCTCCCAGGTCTAATTGTCCTCCCTCACCCTCCCAGGTCCAGTATATCATCTCTCAGGATGGAGTCCAACACTTCATTCCTCAGGAGTACGTGGTGCTAGCAGACGGGAACCACATCCAGATGTCAGATGGCCAGATCATCCAGTATGAGCATGATGGGGCCTTCCTGCAGGAGCAACAGGTGAGAGAGAGAGGACCCCAAAAACACTCCATCACCCAAAAAAATTCAATCCCAAAATTACTCAATCCAGAATAAAACTGTATTTTAGTATAATTATCTATGGAATCTATACAGTGCATTCGGAAAGTATTCAGACCCCTTGACTTTTTCCCATGTTACGTTACAGCCTTATTTTAAAATGAATTAAAATAAAATCCTCATCAATCTACACACAATACCCCATAACGACAAAGTGAAAACAGGTTTTTAGACATTTTTGCAAATGTGTTAAAAAAACAAAAACAAATACCTACCTACCTTATTTACATAAGTATTCAGACCTTTTGCTATGAGACTCGAAATTGAGTTCAAATGCATCCTGTTTCCATTGATCATCCTTGAGATGTTTCTAGAACTTGATTTGAGTCCACCTGTGGTAATTTCAGTTGATTGGACATGATTTGGAAAGGCACACACCTGTCTATATAAAGTCCCACAGTTGACAGTGCATGTCAGAGCAAAAACCAAGCCATGCGGTCAAAGGAATTGTCGGTTGAGCTCCGAGACAGGATTTGGCCTGAATGCCAACCGTCACATCTGGAGGAAACCTGGCACCATCCCTAAGGTGAAGCATGGTGGTGGCAGAATCATGCTGTGGGGATGTTTTTCAGCGGCAGGCACTGGGAGACTAGTCAGGATCGAGGGAAAAATTATTTGCGGAACAAAGTACAGAGAGATTCTTACATTTACATTACATTTTAGTCATTTAGCAGACGCTCTTATCCAGAGCGACTTAAAGTTAGTGAGTGCATACATTTTCATACTGGCCCCCCGTGGGAATCGAACCCACAACCCTGGCGTTGCAAACTCCATGATGAAAAGCTGCTCCAGAGCGCTCAGGACCTCAGACTGGGGCGAAGGTACACCTTCCAACAGGACAACGACCCTAAGCACACAGCCAAGACAACGCAGGAGTGGCGTCGGGACTGGCTCAGCCAGAGCCCAGACTTGAACCCGATCGAACATCTCTGGAGAGACCTGAAAATAGCTGTGCAGCAACGCTCCCCATCCAACCTGACAGAGCTTGAGAGGATCTGCAGAGAAGAATGGGAGACACTCCCCAAATACAGGTGTGCCAAGCTTGTAGCGTCATACCCAAGAAGACTCGAGGCTGTAATCGCTGCCAAAGGTGCTTCAACAAAGTACTGAGTAAAGGGTCTGAATAGTTATGTAAATGTAATTTTTATTTTTATTTTTTACATTTCTAAAAACTGTTTTTGCTTTGTCATTTATGTGGTATTGTGTGTAGATTGTTGAGTGAAAAAAATGATTTAATCAATTTCAGAATAACGTAACAAAATGTGGAAAAGTCAAGGGGTCTGAATACTTGTATACTGTACAGTGAGGGAAAAAAGTATTTGATCCCCTGCTGATTTTGTACGTTTGCCCACTGACAAAGAAATGATCAGTCTATAATTTTAATGGTAGGTTTATTTGAACAGTGAGAGACAGAATAACAACAAAAAATCCTGAAAAACACATATACATTTATATATATATATATATATATATATATATATATATATATATATATATATATATATATATATATATATATATATATATATATATATATATATATATATATATATATATATAAATATAAATATATAAATATTTTTTTATTTAATTGATTTGCATTTTAATGAGGGAAATAAGTATTTGACCCCCTCTCAATCAGAAAGATTTCTGGCTCCCAGGTGTCTTTTATACAGGTAACGAGCTGAGATTAGGAGCACACTCTTAAAGGGAGTGCTCCTAATCTCAGCGTGTTACCTGTATAAAAGACACCTGTCCACAGAAGCAATCAATCAATCAGATTCCAAACTCTCCACCATGGCCAAGACCAAAGAGCTCTCCAAGGATGTCAGGGACAAGATTGTAGACCTACACAAGGCTGGAATGGGCTACAAGACCATCGCCAAGCAGCTTGGTGAGAAGGTGACAACAGTTGGTGCGATTATTCGCAAATGGAAGAAACACAAAATAACTGTCAATATCCCTGGGGCCTGGGGCTCCATGCAAGATCTCGCCTCGTGGAGTTGCAATGATCATGAGAACGGTGAGGAATCAGCCCAGAACTACACGGGAGGATCTTGTCAATGATCTCAAGGCAGCTGGGACCATAGTCACCAAGAAAACAATTGGTAACCCACTACGCCGTGAAGGACTGAAATCCTGCAGCACCCGCAAGGTCCCCCTGCTCAAGAAAGCACATATACAGGCCCGTCTGAAGTTTGCCAATGAACATCTGAATGATTCAGAGGAGAACTGGGTGAAAGTGTTGTAGTCAGATGAGACCAAAACCGAGCTCTTTGGCATCAACTCAACTTGCCGTGTTTGGAGGAGGAGGAAGGCTGCCTATGACCCCAAGAACACCATCCCCACCGTCAAACATGGAGGTGGAAACATTATGCTTTGGGGGTGTTTTTCTGCTAAGGGGACAGGACAACTTCACCGCATCAAAGGGACGATGGACGGGGCCATATACCGTCAAATCTTGGGTGAGAACCTCCTTCCCTCAGCCAGGGCATTGAAAATGGGTCGTGGATGGGTATTCCAGCACGACAATGACCCAAAACACACGGCCAAGGCAACAAAGGAGTGGCTCAAGAAGAAGCACATTAAGTTTCTGGAGTGGCCTAGCCAGTCTCCAGACCTTAATCACATAGAAAATCTGTGGAGGGAGCTGAAGGTTCGAGTTGCCAAATGTCAGCCTCGAAACCTTAATGACTTGGAGAAGATCTGCAAAGAGGAGTGGAACAAAAGCCCTCCTGAGATGTGTGCAAACCTGGTGGCCAACTACAAGAAAAGTCTGACCTCTGTGATTGCCAACAAGGGTTTTGCCACCAAGTACTAAGTCATGTTTTGCAGAGGGGTCAAATTCTTATTTCCCTCATTAAAATGCAAATCAATTTATAACATTTTTGACATGCGTTTTTCTGGATTTTGTTGTTGTTATTCTGTCTCTCACTGTTCAAATAAATCTACCATTAAAATTATAGACTGATCATGTCTTTGTCAGTGGGCAAACGTACAAAATCAGCAGGGGATCAAATACTTTATTCCCTCACTGTATGTGCATTGCTTACTCTATTGTTTGAAAAACGTATGTTCGATTGTTAACTGTTTTAAAACTGTCTCTTTGCAGATTGCCCTGAGTCATGACGGGCAGATCCAGTATCTTCCCATCAGTTCAGAACAACAGATAGTCAGTCCTGAGGACCTGGAGGTTGCTGAACATTCTGCTGTCACCGGTATGTTTACACTGTCTGCTTCACACACATTCTGCTGTCACCGGTATGTTTACACTGTCTGCTTCACACACATTCTGCTGTCACCGGTATGTTTACACTGTCTGCTTCACACACATTCTGCTGTCACCGGTATGTTTACACTGTCTGCTTCACACACATTCTGCTGTCACCGGTATGTTTACACTGTCTGCTTCACACACATTCTGCTGCGGTTCTCCACTCCTGCCAGCTTCTGGGTGTGCAGGCTTTCCTTCCAACCTTGTAGCAACACCTGGTTCAGTCCTTCCAACCCTGTAGTAACACCTGGTTCAGTCCTTCCAACCTTGTAGCAACACCTGGTTCAGTCCTTCCAACCTTGTAGCAACACCGGGTTCAGGTTATCATGGTCTCTATACGTAACACCAGGATTTGTTGATTATTTGAATCAGTAGTTTTAGAGGGGATGGGCTGGAACACAAGCGCTCAAGAACTGGAGGTGGAGAACCTTGAGAAATGGTTATTCTCTTGTCAGTTGGTTAACACTACCTTCTGTCTCTCTCTGTCTTTCTCTCTGTCTCTCTCTGTCTTTCTCTCTGTCTCTCTCTGTCTCTCTCTCTCTCTCTCTCTCTCTCTCTCTCTCTCTCTCTCTCTCTCTCTCTCTCTCTCTCTCTCTCTCTCTCTCTCTCTCTCTCTCTCTCTCTCTCTCTCTCTCTCTCTCTCTCTGTCTCTGTCTCTGTCTCTGTCTCTCTCTCTCTCTCTCTGTCTCTCTGTCTCTCTCTCTCTCTGTCTCGCTCTCTCTGTCTCTCTCTCTCTCTCTGTCTCTCTCTCTCTCTGTCTCTCTCTCTCTCTGTCTCTGTCTCTCTGTGTGTGTGTGTGTGTGTGTGTGTGTGTGTGTTCCAGCGGTAGCAGATGCAGCCTTGCAGCAGACCCAGACGGTTTATACAGAGGCCACACAAGAACAGCTGGAGCAGCTACAACAGCAGGGCATCCAGTATGATGTCATCACCTTCACCGATGAGTAGAGACCTCTGTCGGGCGGGACGGCTCTCTGTGATTGGCTGTTTGCGGACCTGTCTGCTATTGGCTGCCTGATGACAGTATGTAGTGCAGGACTAGCACGGTGGAACCACGAGGACAAGTGACCTCCGGCGGGTTCGATTGGCCTGAGCGAGACTGCAGAGAATCGTTGATCTACAAATCATCTTGTAAAATCATCCCAAACAACTACTCATTATGCGATCAAAGATTGTCAAATCTGGGCGGGGTCTTGCCTAGGTCGATCCCCTAGAACACACTGCTCTACTCTAGGAGCTCTGCCGTGCTTCAGATATCTGGGATGATAGGAACAGTACGAGAGAGGATTTTAGTGGCTTGTAGACTTATCACTCATATTGGCAGTGTTGAATAGAATAACTCTCACTGTTAAGTAGATATACAAACAGAAGCTTTTGTAAATTCTAAACATTGCACCCCGTCGCTTCTAAGTTAATCATGGGGGCTGCTGCACATTAAAGAACGGTTGGAGTTACACACGGTTGGATGATTTATTGTGCGCCCCCAAATGGCACCCTGTTCCCTACATAGTGCACTACTTTGACCAGAGCCTTGATCAGAAGTAGTGCACTAAATAGGGAACAGGTTGCCATTTGGTATGTAGCCCTCCTCTGTAATGATTTAAGATCTGCGGTTTCCTCAACAAGACGAAATTAAAATGACTCTGTTTTAGAATAAAGCACAGCTTCCAATGGACCTTTTTAGTTTGGAATAGGAAAGGACTGTGTGAAGACTATGCCTCTGGAGGATCGGATGACTGTGACTACAGGGTTGATTGTGATTTGCAGTTTAAAGGGAGTGGTTAATCATTTGGTAATGTACATATCTTTTTGCATATGAAGCATTTTGTTCCATGATTTGCTTGAATGAAAATCGCTGAATAAGCTAAAAGCTGATGCCAAATAAATCATTACATTTTACATATTAGTCATTTAGCAGATGCTCTTATCCAGAGCGATTTACATGAGCAATTGGGGTTAAGTGCCTTGCTCAAGGGCACATCCACATATGTTTCACCTAGTTAACTCGAGGATTCGAACCGGCGACCTTGCTGACCCAATGCTCTAACAGCTAGAGGTATTATTATACTACTTGAAACCGTGATACCTGAGCTGGTACCATGACAACAGTACAACCCGTCATCCTCATTCTCTAAGCCAATAATGAGTGTTCTGAAAACTTGTAATTGCAAGTTAGAGCCACCCCCCCCCCCCCCCCCCCCCAAATGAAGGAAGTGAATCACAAGGCTGGTCTCGGAAACAATGCAGTCAAACAGCTGTCCACTTCACTCCCTTTTTTGGTGAGTAGGATGTACGGGTCAGCTGCCTCAGTGAATATTTCACTGAAGATGAAGATTACCTTTCTCTTGCTTCTTCTATTAGGTGAGATTTTATCCAGGTTTGTCTCGTTTGAGATGTTTGCAATAGTATAAATAATATAGTATAATAATAATAATAATAATATAGTATTCACTGTAGTGTTTTTTTGCGGACTGTAGTATTTACTGTAGTGTTTTACTTTTATTATTTTTTGTCATAGAAGTGGAGGCTTTTCTCCTTCAGGAAACCTACTGGAGAAATACTAAAGCCTTGTTCCCACTTCAGGCCTTAATGCTCATCTCAGTTTGGTCAAATCTGTTTTGGACTACTGACTGTCCAAACAGCATGTTACAAGTGGCCAAATCGGATGTGTGTGTTCAGACAGCAGTCATTTGCTGACATGGCTATGCTAATTGTCATAGTAACGACTGGTGTGTGTGTGTGTGTCCAGGGGGTCTTTGGTGTAGGCTCATTGGTGCTCGTGCTTCCTATCACTCAGAAGGTACGTAGCAACTTAAGGTGACAACAATGCCTGTCATGGACATTTCCCAGTTGCTTTACATGTTCAAAATCATAGTGTAAGGACAATGTTAAAGCCTGAAAGGACAAGATAATCCAACTTTCAAAAATAGTTATTTTTGGCTAGCCCAGGCAGTCAACTAGCTAGCTAGGTACAGCGCCTTCAAAAAGTATTCACACCCCTTGACTTTTTCCACATTTTGTTGTGTTACAGCCTGAATTTAAAATGGATTCAATTGAGATTTTGTGTCACTGGCCTACACGCAATACCCCATAATGTCAGTGGAATTATGTTTTTAGAAATGTTTACAGATTAATTTAAAATGAAAAGCTGAAATGTCTTGAGTCAATAAGTATCCAACCCCTTTTGTAATGGCAAGCCTAAATAAGTTCAGGAGTAAAAATGTGCTTCAGTCACATAATAAATTGCATGGACTCACTCTGTATGCAATAATAGTATTTAAGATTATTTTTGAATGACTACCTCATCTCTGTACCCCACACATACAATTAGCTCTAAGGTCCTTCAAACACAGATTCAACCACAAAGACCAGGGAGGTTTTCCAATGCCTCGCAAAGAAGGGCACCTATTGGTAGATGGGTAAAAATTAAAAAGCAGACATTGAATATCCATTTGAGCATGGTGAAGTTATTAATTACACTTTGGATGGTGTATCAACACACCCAGTCACTACAAAGATACAGGCGTCCTTCCTAACTCAGTTGCCGGAGAGAAAGGAAACCGCTCAGGGATTTCACCATGAGGCCAATGGTGACTTTAAAAATAATAATAATATGCCATTTAGCAGACGCTTTTATCCAAAGCGACTTACAGTCATGTGTGCATACATTTTTACGTATGGGTGGTCCCGGGGATCGAACCCACTACCCTGGCGTTACAAGCGCCATGCTCTACCAATTGAGCTACAGAGGACCACAAAACAGTTACAGAGTTTAATGGCTGTGGTAAGAGAAAACTGAGGATGGATCAACAACATTGTAGTTAATCCACAATACTAACCTAAATGACAGAGTGATAAGAAGGAAGCCTGTACAGAATAAAATTATTCCAAAACATGCATCCTGTTTGCAACAAGGCACCGAAGTAAAACTGCAAGAAATGTGGCAAAGAAATGAACTTTATGTTTGGGGAAAATCCAACACAACACATCACTGAGTACCACTAAATATTTTCAAGCATGGTGGTGGCTGCGTCATGTTATGGGTATGCTTGTCATCGGCAAGGACTAGGAAGTTTTTCAGGATTAAAAAAAATTACGTAATAGAGCTAAGCACTGACACAATCCTAGAAGAAAACCTGGTTCACTCTGCTTTCCACCAGACACTGGGAGAACAATTCACCTTTCAGCAGGATAATAACCTAAAACAGTTGTGATTTAAAATCTGCTTGAAAATCTCTGTCAAGACTTTGAAATGGTTGTCTAGCAGTGATCAACAACCAATTTGACAGAGCTTGGAAGAATTTTGATCATAATAATGGGCAAATATTGTACGTTCCAGGTGTGCAAAGCTCTTAGAGATTTAACCAGAAAGACTCACTCACAGCTGTAATCAATTATGGGGTATTTGCGTGTAGATGGGTGAGGGAAAAAAATATATTTAATCCATTTTGAATTCAGGCTGTAAAACAACAATGTGGAATAGGTCGAAGGGTGTGAATCCTTTCTGAAGGCACTTTGGGACGGTGGTTTGAAATGTGTCTTGAAATATCAGATTCCATGTGCTTTTTGGCTGTTCAGACTGCAGGGAAAAGAACAGATTTGAATCAGATATGACAGAAATTTGGATTTGAGTCACTTCAAACTGCCAATGTAAAAAAGGCTTAAAAGAGCACATGTTCCATAACCTGTAGGTAGGACTTGGTCTGAATGGATTCTGCTCAGAGCTTCTGCTCTTTTCTATAAGGTGTCGGCAACACAATATCGTCTATACTTGGCATGTAGGTTTCTCACTTATGGGTGGCACAAAATGAGATATGGGGGAGGGGAATGGGCAGGGTACAGGGCATTCGGAAAGTATAAAGACCCCTTGGCTTTTTCCTCATTTTGTTACGTTATATAGCCTTATTCTAAAATTGATTCAATAAATGTTTTTCCTCATCAATCTACACACAATACCCCATGAAAACCAGGTTTTTAGAAATGTGTGTGATTGAAGACAAGACAAATGGAGTGATGATAAATGGATCGGCAGTAGCTAGTAAACCCGTGACGCCGAATGCCGAAACCCCCCCCCCCCCCCCCCGACGCGCAGCTCAAAGACTGGGGCCTCACTGCGGTGGCGGTCAGCGGTGGCCTTCTGACGACGCACGGCGCGTTGGAGGTGAACGTGGGCAGCATTCCACGTCTCCTCCGCGAGCCGAAACCAGTCATCCACCACAGGAGCCTCGGTCTGTCTCTGGTGCCACGTGCCAGAACCGGTTGGTAACCTAGAATATACTGGAAAGGCGTTAGGTTAGTGGAGGAGTGGCGGAGAGAGTTCTGGGCATATTCGTCCCATGGCAAGAACACCGGCTGGTCCTGGCAGTAGGACCGCAGGAACCTACCCACGTCCTGATTTACCCGTTCCACCTGCCAATTACTCTCGGGGTGGAACCCAGAGGTCAGGCTGGCCGAGACCTCCAGACGTTCCATGAACGCCTTCCTGACCTTGGAGGTGAACTGGGGACCCTGGTCAGACACTATATCCTCTGGTACCCCGTAGTGCCGGAAGACGTGTGTAAACAGAGCCTCCGAAGTTTGCAGAGCCGTGGGGAGACCGGGCAAAGTTAGTGCAGTGTTTTTGCGGACATTACTGTAGTATTCAGTACAGTGTTTTTTTGTTGCGGCTAATACTGTAGTATATACTTTTGTATACTACAACATTTTGTAGTAAGCACTACACATCGAGGGATACTACAGTGTATAGTATACTACAGTTTAGAAACCTATAGTAAGTACTGTATAATATTCTATAGTAAACTAGTATTTTTTTCACATGGGGGATCTGCTGTTTTTGTGCCATGTCATTTCTAAGCGTTTGTTTGTTTGCTAGATGACCCTGAGATAGAAGCACAACAGGTGGTGAATGGACAAGCTCTGCTGAGATTTGTCTTTCCTCCTTTCTACAATGGTTATGAGAAGTTCTGTTCTAAACTGTATCCTGGGGGATTTCCTGTTGTGAATACCAGAGGATATGTCAACGACTTCTACAAGGGAAGAGTATACACAACAGAATACAATGGTGTGATGGACGTTATGATGTGGAATTTAAAGCCAGTGGACGCTGGTGACTACAGGTGTGCTGTTGTCACCTTTGGGGTGAATCATATCTACACTGACTATAACCTCCAGATTGGTAAGAACCATCATAAACAAATCAAACTAAATCTTATATAAAGTTTCCTCTGGGGGGAAAAATAAAGTTATTCTGTTCTATTCTAGGAACTGTGATATTAGAAACTGGAATACATATACTGTATGTTATCCAATCAGTGTTGACTCCAAGGAAATCTGTGCAGGATGAGGAAGTCAACTTGTAAAATAACTGTGTTGAAATGAGTGCTTATTAAACTCCGTCTCTGTTTAGATAGTGGTCGAAGTAGCGGTCCTGTACCCCCTCGACCTCCTGTCAGGTCAACCATCAGACCCTCCATCTCATCATCATCATCATCATCCTCCTCAGACACCTCTGGGCCTGTTTTCTCCAAGGACCACAGTGACAGCCCCAGGTGCAATCTCTCTCTCACACACACATACTGGTTAATTATTCCTCGCAGTTGATAATGTTATATTTCAGGGAGCGTTGTAATGCTTATGTCAATATTTTGTCATGTTTGTCCTATTCACCTGTTAGTGTTCCCTGGAGCTTTGGTTTACCACTGGCTGCAGGACTCTTCATCGTTATGGTGATTATCAGCTCAGTAATCGTTATTGTGGTTCATCACAAAATCATCACAAAAAGTAAGAGGACACATTTTCAGTGTTCCATACATTAATTGCTGTTCATGTTAAATCATTTTTCAAATGCGTAGGCTATGACCTTTAGCCAGTAAGGTGCAATGATTTTTGAAAATTGTTTCACTGTGACTGTTCTTTGTTAAATTGATGTAATTGTATTTTTCTTCACAGAGAAATGTGGAGCAACTTCCAGTGACTCAGCGGCCCACATCCTCTCAGTAAGTGCTAAAGTTGGACGTTGTCTCTGTGACTCTGTGTCAAATGTATTTTGTCCCAGAAAACAACAACAACAACAAATAATAATATTTGTGTTTGAGCTTGACGTTCCCATTATGTCTTTTCCCTGTTGATGTCTTCTGCAGTGTGCCCCATAATGAACAGTTTATAAACTACTTATAAATATGTACGGCTACTTATGAAGTATACCTAAAAGGCCCAATGCGGCCGTTTTTTATCTCAATATCAAATCATTTCTGGGCAACAATTTTAGTATCTTTTTATTTTTAAGGGGGTAGATCAGGTTTCATATTGCAGCTAGATTGTAACTTCCATCAATGTAATTGTCTGCATCACTTCCAATCCCCCATTGTTTTTTTTTTATATATACATACATATACACATACATATATATATACATATCCTTTTTTGAAATATATTCCCCTTTATTACTTTCCAACCCCACCACAATTAAGTACCTTACTGTAATAGGTTTCCATTAAATTGTGCAAAAATAGCTTTTTAGCAACAAAACTATTTCTCAAACAAGAATTTTTCTAAGACTTTCTGTGAGTGGTCTGAGTGGGGAGGGGAAATCAAATACTAGCTGTTATTGGCAGAGCGGTTTGGAACTCTCTTTTATTGGTCTATTAATCAAGTTACCGCGTGTTTATGTCACCATGGAAAGCCGACACGCCCGCCCATGCAAACCTGCTGATTAGGTCCTGTTCTGTGTAGATTGTACTTTCAACCAGCAACTATCAGGAAATAGCACTGATCAAATCTGTTTCCACTTTTACAGTGTTAGTTTCATCAGCTGTTGTACAATATGAAAACACATGAAAAACTGAATTTTAAATGCGCTGGGCCTCTTTTTAATGTAAAGTGTTACCAAATAATATGTAATATGTATGTCTCCGGCAGGATGTCCCTCAGGAGGAGAGCAGTGTCGTCTACACCACAGTGGACTTCAAGCCTCATGAGAACCGTACCACAGAGCTGTATGCTAACCTACAGACACTCCGCAGCCCCAGAGGTCATGACCCCGACCCACACAGAGAGCCTGCTGGGACGGTGGTCTACTCCACACTGGCTAGCAACCGACGCTGAACCGGACATTACATATCTGTATCTCTTGATATGTTGTCATGACCAGGCTATCTGTATCTTGCTTCAATGTGGATAATTAAGTACGAAAACTGTGTTTTAAAGCCAGAATCCTTAGTTGCTGCATACATTTTTGTTATATATATACCCATTGATTCTTGAAGAATATAACTTATAAATGCCTCATTACCTTAGTTCAACTGTCGTACCCCATCAGAACCCAAAATATAAGCTTTTTTTACTCCAATGTTTGTAAATAAACACTGCATAGCCTCAACCTTGTTTAGGGCTCTATTCAATCAGATCCGCTTTAGCCGATATCTGCAGAGCGGTTGTTTTTGCAGTGTCTGAGGTGGAACTGCGTTAGTTGTCAAATCCACAAGCGGCTCTGGGCACTATACCTAAAGCGGACACTGCTATTGGCTGCACAGAGTCGCAATAATAGATACCCCACGCAGCCTTGTTTACAAGTTCAAATACTGGAATGTGAGATGTAATCTACATCTCGATTTGGCTGATTTAGAAATCCTCATTATTTCATTGAATGATTTTCAATTTGAGCGTCATTATTTCTGTATAGCCTACATATTCTCGTTCTGAACTTCTAACAGGAGTGGGACGGGTGTGCCTGCGTGACGATCGCAAGAGCAGCTGCTCACCGATTTGACAGCTCCAACGCAGTTCCGACACCGCCAAAACATCAGCTATGCGGGAGTCGGCTATCGCCGGTTGACGCTTGATTTGATTGAATCTAGGCATAGAACTATCATGTTGATATCATGGATGGTCAGTCCTTGCATCCATAGCTTTGTCTAGGAATTTTAGTGGTTACATTTCTCTAGGCCAATCCCTCAGCTTTTTTACCAAAACAGAGGTGGGGTGACCACTTTGTTTCAAATGCAGATTCTAGCTTTAAGGTGATTGATTTATATCTATATAATAGTTTACTTATAAACCATACAAATAAAGGATGACTCCGCTGCACCAGGATTTGATATCAGACTGTCTTTCAACAAGCTGGCTCTATTGACAGGCTGAGATAGATTGACAGCACCAGAACCAGAGTGAGATACAGTATCTATCTGGACATCAGGTTATCTGGCATCCGATCACCATGTCCTTATCAGTCACTTTCCTCTGGAGAAAACCTTACAGACAGAGAGTTCCCCTACCCAGAGTCCTATAAGAGATGGTTATCTATGGCTCTAGGCCTATCTGCCTCCACCATGTTCAGGTCCATATTCTACAGTATTCTATTATTTTTCTTACATTAAGAGGTTCCACAAGAGGATAGTTTCACTTCAGGGAGAAAGAGCTATAGACAACCAAACACTCTGTTTATTTGCCATGCTAAAATGTGTTTTATTCATTGGCAGCTGTGCACATTTCACAATCTACAGCATTTCCCCAACCATGCCGATTTTAGTGCTGCAATCACATACACAACATATTACTTCTCATAACTGGAAGACTTCGATTCGATCCAGACTTCTCTCTCAGTGGATATCTTACGTGGCCTGGGCCAGGCCGACACTGTTGTTCTGCCTGTCAAAGATGGCATAGTACTGCCTGATGAAGACATCTCCAAGGATCCAAAGCTGCTGAGTTCCACCGTTACCAAAACCAGTCCTGCAGCTGTTGGAGAGCCAGTCCTGCAGCCGTTGGAGAGAGAGAGAGAGAGAGAGAGAGAGACAGAGAGAGAGAGAGAGAGAGAAAGACAGAGATGGAGACAGAGAGAGAAAGAGGAGGGAAATCAGGCATGTGAGGCCCTTTGCTCCTAGGATCTACAAGAAAGGTCAAGTCTCAGATGTACAGGTGCTCTGATGAAGGAGCTTGATCCGAAACACATCAGCATTAAAGATCAGATAGGCAGATAGGTTGTATGTAACGTCTTTCAGTAGACTACCTGGGAGGTGATAGGTTGTATGTATCAACATGTCTTTCAGTAGACTACCTGGGAGGTCATAGGTTGTATGTATCAACATGTCTTTCAGTAGACTACCTGGGAGGTCATAGGTTGTATGTATCAACATGTCTTTCAGTAGACTACCTGGGAGGTCATAGGTTGTATGTATCAACATGTCTTTCAGTAGACTACCTGGGAGGTGTAGGCGGAGGCAGAGATGGTGAAGGCGTTTCCGTTGAGGGTGAAGGTCACCTCGGGCATGTTGGGGATGTTGTTGCAGTTCACGAGGGCCTAGGAGAGGAATAATAACATCACATGTTATAGTTTTATTCTGTGGTTAATCAAAGGGGAGGGGAAAAAAACAACAAGAGAACAGATGTACACCCTTTTCACACTGCCACGCCGGTCCCAACCAAAATAATTTTAGCACGGTCGTTCCAACAACACGGTCGCTCTAACATCACGGTCGTTCCAACAACACGGTCGTTCCAACAACTAACAAGGCCAGGCAGCTTTAGTGCAGCTTGGTTTGGTTCCGCTCAGTAGTGTGAAAAGCCTTCTAGTTGGACATCTCTGTACCAGTCAGTGCGTGTGTGTGTGCGTGTGTGTGTGTGTGTGCGTGTGTGTGTATGTGTGTGACTCACATCTCCGTACTTGTCAGCGGTGGCTCCGAGCCAGCTGTTTATGTTTTTGATTTCAGTGGTTGGCCCGACGATCTGGGAGGTACCAGTATCTATGATAGCCTGACAGCCACCATTGCAAGCCACTGTGTTGCCGTTGATGGTAACACTGGAAGGAAAAATACTTGCTGAGTTTACCTGTTGTTTTTTTTGTTGTTGTTGTGAGCAAATAAACTTGAACTTGAACTACGTGCACAGCAAGATTTAGTCATAGGCTCCAGACTGGAAGTAGGTATATTCATTTTATGTACTGCCCCAATGTGTTCTGGGTAATGGCATGAAAGGATGATACTAAAGTTGATAACATGTTGGACAGGGACATAGTGCTCTGTGTAGAGTAAAGGGGATATATAGACATTCATCTTGGTATGAATATGGACCAGGATATAGGCTCTGTGTGGACTAGTGTACCTACCTGTCCATGTTTATCTGCCAGTAGGTCTCGGAGGACAGGGGGATCCATGTGATCTGTCCGGTGTAGTAGTTAGACTCGATGTCACCGAAGGACACCACGCTACCCTCTGCTGAGTTTCTATTGGAGGAGGAGGAGAAAAGGTCAACAAGGTTGTTTAATCATCAACGCATTTTGAAATGGATGTCACCTTTCCTTCAAAGAAAATTTTAAGCAGTTGTATAATTGTATTTAATATCAATTCACTGGTACATTCTTATTTATTAATATCACAACTATGAGAAAATGCCACCTCCCATCCAGGTGTATTTGTACAGTTACTATGTTACCTGCTCAGGTAGACAGAGAAGAGGTTCTGGGACACCAGGCCCTGGGTCATCATGTTGTCAAAGACGGGTGTGGCCCCAGAGGCTGCCAGGTTGGGGAAAGCCAGGCCCAGGATACCGTCGGCAACCATGATGGCCATGAAGGGGGCCTCGGTCTGACTGGCAGCGAAGATCTGCTTAGTCACAGAGATACCTCCCACCTGGAAACACAGAACAGCAGGCATCAGTCACTGGGCACCATAGAAATAGAATTACTAGAACAGGATTTTCCCATTGTGGACCGGTGGCCATATTGAGTGTACCCAAAATAGTAATTATATTTGACTATACTGGAGTCAGTTACTAATATATGTGTGTATTTTTTTTAGCATGTGATGTTATAAGATGGGAGTGCTAGGGGAGGGCGGGTGCTGAGTGGAAGATTATTTGTATTGTATGTAATGTACAGGTATGTTGTAATTGAAAGTGTCAATGGAACGTGTATCACAATAATGTGTAGCTAGCTACATTTACATACCGAAACAGTGTCGTATGCCAGCTGTCCAGTCATGCTGCCAGTTCCGTACTGAATGGAAACAGGCTGGTTGGCCCACGAGAAGGTGGTGGACTGTGCAGGGTTGAATTTGGCATGGTTCTCTATTCAAAACATAAACATCTTCATTACAGACCAAGTACACACCGTGCCATTGCAAAACTGAACATTCATTTTATTCATTGGTATTTAAAACTTTGAGCTATTCTCTACAATCCACACCCTGAAGGGGACAATATAAAAATACATTCATCCTGTTCTATTGTTTCGTTGTGTTGAACCAACCTCCTTATGCAGTAAACCTCAAGGTGCTTCCCTCAGCCCCTAACCTCAACCCACAACCAAGTCTCCCATTCTCTGGCTAGGTACCGTCACAAGAGAATACTTAGAAACCATTTGAAATATAGCTATTCTCCACTGCCAACGGTATTCTCCAGACCCCATACAATATACTCACGGCAGGCCTGGCTGGAGCAGGAGACGGAGGGAACCCACAGGTTGGAGGAGCCAGTGTCAAAGATGACCTTGAAGGACTGAGGAGGGGTTCCAATGGAGATCACGCCGTAGTAGGACAACTGCGGAGAGACGTTGAAACAGAGATGCACTGTGAGTCAGGGTCACACAAGTGAACATTGCAGAGTACTATGAAGAAACAGGCATTTGTCTAACTATGTAGCTGGTTACATGTCAAGGAAGCATGGCTATATGCTCAACTCTAAGCTCATAATTAATTTGATCACGCCAGTGTACATTTAATTTAAGCAAGACATGAACACAAACTGTAGAGCCAATGGGTTCAAACTATGCAGTCACAATATCCAACATGTAATTACATTTTTTTGAAACAACAATCATATAGCCTATAGACCAGCCTGGTCCCAGGTCTGTTTGTGCTGTCTAGACAACTCCCATGGTCATTAGCTATATAGCAAAAAAAACAGATCTGGGACCAGTCACCAGGCTAATTCAGTGTATCGCCATACTGGTTCTGTCTCTGCCTTACGTCAGCGTCGTTGGTCATAGCCTCATCACCGGTCTGGTAGAACTTGGCCATAGGGTTGGAGGGGAACTTCTGCCTAGTCTCCTCCCATATACCTTTCTCCATCAGGGTCTCTCTGGCAGTCTTCCCCTTGATCAGAGAGATCCTGAAAACACACAGTCACAATCTAAATCACCTTTATTCGCCAATTACATGTACCAGGAATTTGACACGGTGCTGACAACAATAAACAGAATATGCAGACAGAAAATAAAATAAAATAAAGAAGAAAAAGCACAGGACTTACTTAATAGACTCGGAGAGGGCCACTAGGGCACACAGGACGACAGCCCACTTCATCATGGTTGCTTCTGGTTCTTCTTGGACTGAGCGAGTGTAGTTAGAGTAGGAGAACCAAGACCTTATATACAGTTATCCCTGTACACCAGGACCCAATCCACAGCCAATTGACCATGTCATGCCATGCCCTCCTTTAGCACACAATATCATGCAATCGGAGAGTCCCAAATGGCACCCCTATCCCCAATATAGTGCACTACTTTTGACAGGGCCCATATGCCTCTGGTCAAAAGTAGTGCACTATATAGGGAACAGAGTGTCATTTGGAACACAGATGATAACACAACTTCAGATAAGAAAAGTGTGATGTGGTTACAAATATAAAACGCCTATGTAGCAAAAGTAAATATGCTTCGGAATTTTTTTTTTTATGAACAGTCTGTCATTATCTAATCTTGGGAAGAAAAATATAGCTGGATACTAGTCTGTGCCACGGTGGGGTCAGTTCAGCTAAACCTAGGATACGGCGAAGTGGGGGGAGGGGGACATTTTTGGGAAGTTTAAGTTAATTTACTGCATTTCTACACAATTTAAAAACTCTAAAATACTATTTGGAGAACAGCAAAAGCAAAAAAAAATGACCCCACCCATTAATTACCAACGCAATATTAGGTTTAAAGGTCTGTGGAAGAGCATATTCACTGAATGTACAAAACATTAGGAACACCTACCTAACATTGAGTTTTTTTGTCGGGGCATGGACTCTACAAGGTGTCGAAAGGGATCCACGGGGATGCTGGCGCATGTTGACTCCTACAGTTGTGTCAAGTTGGCTGGATGTCCTTTTGGTGGTGGACCATTCTTGATACACACAGGAAACTGTTGAGCGTGAAAAAGCCAACAGCGCTGCAGTTCTTCACACACTCAAACCGGTGCGCCTGGCACCTACTATCATAACCCGTTAAAAGGCACTTAAATATTTTGTCTTGCCCATTCACCCTCTGAATAGCTTGCATACACAATCCATGTCTCAATTATTATTTAACCTGTCTCCTCCACTTCAACTACATTGATTGAAGTGGATTTAAGAAGTGACATCAATAAGGGATCATAGCTTTCACCTGGATTCACCTGGTCAGTCTATGCAAAAACTAAAGCAGGAAGTACCAGTGACTCACTCAATACGGAACTGGTCAGATGACGCAGATGCTAAGCCACAGGACTGTTTTGCTAGCACAGACTGGAATATGTTCCGGGATTCATCCGATGGCATTGAGGAGTACACCACATCAGTCACTGGCTTCATCAATAAGTGCATAGATGACGTCGTCCCCACAGCAACCGTATGTACATACCCCAACCAGAAGCCATGGATTACAGGCAACATCTGCATTGAGCTAAAAGGTAGAGCTGCTGATTTCAAGGAGCGGGGCTCTAACCCGGACGCTTATAAGAAATCCCGCTATGCCCTCCGACGAACCATCAAACAGGCAACGCTCGTTGGATGTGGCAGGGCTTGCAAACTATTACGGACTACAAAGGGAAACCCAGCCGTGAGCTGCCAAGTGACACGAGCCTACCAGATGAGCTAAATGACTTCTATGCCGCTTCGAGGCAAGCAACACTGAAGCATGTATGAGAGCACCAGCTGTTCCGGACGACTGTGTGATCACGCTCTCCGTAGCCGATGTGAGTAAGACCTTTAAACAGGTCAACATTCACAAGGCCGCAGGGCCAGACGGATTACCAGGACGTGTACTCCGAGCATGCGCTGACCAGCTGGCAAGTGTCTTCACTGACATTTTCAAACTGTTCCTGACCGAGTCTGTAATACCAACATGTTTCAAGCAGACCACCATAGTCCCTGTGCACAAGAACACCAAGGTAACCTGCCTAAATAACTACCGACCTGTAGCACTCACGTCTGTAGCCATGAAGTGCTTTGAAAGGCTGGTCATGGCTCACATCAACACCATTATCCCAGAAACCCTAGACCCACTCCAATTTGCATACCGCCCCAACAGATCCACAGATGATGCAATCTCTATTGCACTCCACGCTGCCCTTTCCCACCTGGACAAAAGGAACACCTACGTGAGAATGCTATTTATTGACTACAGCTCAGCGTTCAACACCATAGTGCCCTCAAAGCTCATCACTAAGCTAAGGACCCTGGGATTAAACACCACCCTCTGCAACTGGATCCTGGACTTCCTGACGGGCTGCCCCCAGGTGGTAAGGGTAGGTAACAACACATCTGCCATGCTGATCCTCAACACGGGGGCCCCTCAGGGGTGCGTGCTCAGTCCCCTCCTGTACTCCCTGTTCACACATCACTGCATGGCAAAGCACGACTCCAACACCATCATTAAGTTTGCCGACGACACAACAGTGGTAGGCCTGATCACTGACAACGATGAGACAGCCTATAGGGAGTTCAGAGACCTGGCCGTGTGGTGCCAGGATAATAACCTCTCCCTCAACGTGTTCAAGACAAAGGAGATGATCGTGGTCTACAGGAAAAGGAGGGCCGAGCACGCCCCCGTTCTCATCGACGGGGCTGTAGTGGAGCAGGTTGAGAGCTTCAAGTTCCTTGGTGTCCACATCACCAACAAACTATCATGGTCCAAACACACCAAGCCAGTCGTGAAGAGGGCACGACAACGCCTATTCCCCCTCAGGAGACTGAAAAGATTTGGCATGGGTCCTCAGATCCTCAAAAAGTTCTACAGCTACACCATCGAGAGCATCCTGACTGGTTGCATCACTGCCTGGTATGGCAACTGCTCGGCCTCCGACCGCAAGGCACTACAGAGGGTAGTGCGTACGGCCCAGTACATCACTGTGACCAAGCTTCCTGCCATCCAGGACCTCTATACCAGGCGGTGTCAGAGACTCCAGCCACCCTAGTCATAGACTGTTCTCTCTGCTACCGCACGGCAAGCGGTACCGGAGCGCCAAGTCTAGGTCCAAAAGGCTTCTTAACAGCTTCTACCCCAAAGCTGAACGGCTAATCAAATGGATATTTGCATTGACTTTTTACACTGCTGCTACTCTCTGTTTATTATCTATGCATAGTCAGTTTACCTCTACCTACATGTACATATTACCTCAATTACCTCGACTAACCTGTGCCCCCGCACATTGACTCAGTACTGGTACCCCCCTGTATATAGCCTCGTTATTGTTATTTTATTGTTGCTCTTTAATAATTTGTTATTTTTCTATTTTCTTCTTTTCTATTTTTATTTGTTATTTATATATTTTTTACTTCAGTTTATTTTAGTAAATACTTTCTTAACACTTATTTTTCTTAAAACTGCATTTTTGGTTAAGGGCTTGTAAGTAAGCATTTCACGGTAAGGTCTACACCTGTTGTATTCGGCGCATGTGACAAATAAAAGTTTATTTGATTTGATTTGATTTTGTAATGGAAAGAACAGGTGTTCCTAATGTTTTGTACAACCACAACTCAACCTCATCATAAATTGGCTCATTTACTTGTGGAACGGCGCATACAGTGCAACGTGAAACAGATGCATAATACACATTATCAAGTCACAACAAGGCCGACTTCAAATGCCGACATCCATAGGTGGCACGTGAGTTTCAAGTTAAGGGAAGCTAGTTTTTCACCATAAAGTTGCGCTTTATAATTAAGGATTGTATGCTAATCTATCATAGCATTTGCAAACTTATGTAAGACAGGCTACCATTCTTAATGTGATGAGTAGATTGCATAGTTATAACTTAAGCTAATAACATAACTCAATCACTGTTAGCAAAACAGAGTTCCGAACAAAGCATGCCTGAGCGCGTAATGACACAACAGGCATAAATCAGAGACGTTGCTTCTCCTTTCTTTGCACAGGAAAGATTTTGCATTTTATAAACACATTTCATGAGAAAAAATAAGAAACCCTGCTCTTGCTACTATCGCTGCTCTTGCTAGTATCGCTGCTCTTGCTAGTATCGCTGCTCTTGCTAGTATCGCTGCTCTTGCGTATCGCTGCTCTTGCTAGTATCGCTGCTCTTGCTAGTATCGCTGCTCTTGCTAGTATCGCTGCTCTTGCTAGTATCGCTGCTCTTGCGTATCGCTGCTCTTGCTAGTATCGCTGCTCTTGCTAGTATCGCTCCTCTTAATTAAGCTTTACGTATCGGCCTCACGGCCTTCGTCAAAAGCTCTGACGAAGGCCTTGAGGCCGATATGTAAAGCTTAATAAAGAGCAGTGATACTAGCAAGAGCAGTGTGCGTGTTATTCATAGTAATAATTTAGGCAATAACATAACTCAATCACTGTTAGCGAAACCTGAGCCGACAAGGAGAAAAATCTGTCGTTAACCCTAATTTGCTCCAGGGGCACCGTACTACTATGACTGACCCTCCAAAACAACATATTTCACTGCACCTATCTGGGACTAAGTCATGCTGAATGTAAAAAAATGGCTCAACATACCCCACTCTCCCCTAGTACTCAATGAATGACATTACATTATCCTTTGCTCAATGAATGGCATTGCATTATCCTTTGCTGTACCTTTCATAATCTTATCAAAATGTCCCATGTTTCCATTTGGGAAAGTAGACTAGCTTGCCATTGCCAAAGTTATTTGATAACAGCGTTCAACAACAACACAGCAATATATGAAGAAAAAGGTCCAAGACAATTAAATGTCTGAAGATGTTGAGGTAGTAGTTGACAAAATATTTTAAAGATCACATTTTATCCAGTTTAAATATGAAAATGCTTGTTTCTTTTTCTAATTTAAAACAATAACATAAAGATGACCTGCAGGACACAATTCGAAAGGAGATCTACTGCTTCCGTATGGCACCCTCCACAATATAAACAAAACGCTAATATAACTGGGAATAACTTTTATCTGAATGAGAAAACATCAGTAGATATATGAAAAATGTATGCACTCACTAACTGTAAGTCGCTCTGGATAAGAGCGTCTGCTAAATGACTAAAATGTAAATGTAAATATATTAAATATTAAATATTAAATCAAATCAAATTGTATTTGCCACATGCGCCACAACAGGTGTAGTAGACCTTAAAGTGAAATGCTTACTTACAAGCCCTTAACCAACAATGCAGTTTTAAGAAAAGAAAAAAAGTGTTAAGTAAAAAAGAAAAATAGCAAATAATTAAAGAGCATCAGTAAAATAAAACAACAGTAGTGAGGCTATGTACAGGGGGTACCGGTACAGAGTCAATGTGAAATAACAGTAGGGAGGCTATATACAGGGGGTACCGGTACAGAGTCAATGTGAAATAACAGTAGTGAGGCTATATACAGGGGGTACCGGTACAGAGTCAATGTGCGGGGGCACCGGTTTGTCGAGGTAATTGAGGTAAGATGTACATGTGGGTAGAGTTTACAGTGCTATGTAATTAAATCATTCTGAAGTATATTGGTATACTGTATCGTAATCTGTCACAATGTCCTCTTCCTTACTGCAGGAGACGGATAGGGTTTGAGTTTCATTATTTGAGTGCCAATATCTGTCTCTCCACTATTGTTGATGATGATGAAGAGCCTTGGCGTGACCCTGGACAACACCCTGTCGTTCTCCGCTAACATCAAGGCGGTGACCCGCTCCTGCAGGTTCATGCTCTACAACATTCGGAGAGTACGACCCTGCCTTACACAGGAAGCGGCACAGGTCCTAATCCAGGCACTTGTCATCTCCCGTCTGGATTACTGCAACTCGCTGTTGGCTGGCCTCCCTGCCTGTGCCATTAAACCCCTACAACTCATCCAGAATGCCGCAGCCCGTCTGGTGTTCAACCTTCCCAAGTTCTCTCACGTCACCCCCCTCCTCCGCACACTCCACTGGCTTCCAGTTGAAGCTCGCATCCGTTACAAGACCATGGTGCTTGCCTATGGAGCAGTGAGGGGAACGGCACCTCTGTACCTTCGGGCTCTGATCAGTCCCTACACCCAAACGAGGGCATTGCGTTCATCCACCTCTGGCCTGCTGGCTCCCCTTCCTCTGCGGAAGCATAGTTCCCGCTCAGCCCAGTCAAAACTGTTCGCTGCTCTGGCACCCCAATGGTGGAACAAGCTCCCTCACGACGCCAGGACAGCGGAGTCACTCACCACCTTCCGGAGACATTTGAAACCCCACCTCTTTAAGGAATACCTGGGATAGGATAAAGTAATCCTTCTACCCCCCCCCAAAAAAAATTGTAAAGTGGTTATCCCACTGGCTATAGGGTGAATGCACCAATTTGTGAGTCGCTCTGGATAAGAGCGTCTGCTAAATGACGTAAATGTGCCCTTGAGCAAGGCACTTAACCCTAATTGCTCCTGTAAGTCGCTCTGGATAAGAGCGTCTGCTAAATGACTAAAATGTAAATGTAATGATGATGAGGAATGTGTAAGGAACAGTACACTGCTCCCTATGATGGTTTCTAAATGACTGATTGACTGGGAATATGTTTGACATTGTTAACAAACATCAGAATGCAGCTATGAAATATGACTCAACTATTCATGTCATGACTTGTTTTGACAATCAGATTGTTCACAATGATGTTTCTATAGCCACAACATATGTTGAATGTAACCTTTATAAGCCTCATTTGACATTGATTCTCACACGTTTTAGTCATAGGAAAGGCAAGGGCATCAGGAGAGCTTTGAAGAGGCTGATTACGGCCACGTGATACTCAAGTAAAACAATGAGGTGTGGACTTATACTGAACAAAAATATAAACGCAACATGTAAAGTGTTGGTCCCATGTTTCATGAGCTGACATATAAGATCCCCAAAATGTTCCATACGCACAAAAAGCCTATTTATCTCACATTTTGTACACAAATTTGTTTACATCCCTGTAATTTGTTTATTTATTTTTGTAAATATTTAAAACATACAATCTACCTGCAGTGAAGCCGCTCAACAACTACATCACATTAGTCATCTGACAGACTCCCATCCAGAGTGACACACAGCAGCATCCAGGGTCAATGCCCTGCTCAAGGGCACGTCGACAGATCTCCTACAAGGTCAAAAACGGGGACCCGAACCAGCGATCCATCAGCCACCGGCAGTTCCCCAAGAGCTGCCACAGATGTCTCAAGTTTTGAATGAGCGTGCAACTGGCATGCTGACTGCAGGAATGTCCACCAGAGCTGTTGCCAGAGAATTGAATGTTAATTTCTCTACCATAAGCCGCCTCCAACGTCGTTTTAGAGAATTTGGCAGTACATCCAACCGGCCTCACAACCGCAGACCACGTGTAACCACACCAGCGGAGGACCTCCACATCTGGCTTCTTCACCTGCGGGACTGTCTGAGACCAGCCACCCTGACAGCTGATGAAACTGAGGAGTATTTATGTCTGTAATAAAGCCCTTTTGTGGGGAAAGCCTGATTGGCTGTGGGTGGGCCTATGCCCTCCCAGGCCCACCCAGTTCATATAAGGAAATCAATCAATTTAAATAAATGTATTAGGCCCTAATCTATGGATTTCACATGACTTGGAAGGGGCGCAGCCATGGGTGGGCCTGGGAGGGCATAGGCCCACCCATGGCTGTGCCCCTGCCAAGTCATGTGAAATCTATAGATTTGGGCCGAATACATTTATTTAAATTGACTGATTTCCTTATATGAACTGTAACTCAGTAAAGTCATTGAAATTGTTGCATGTTGTGTTTATATTTTGTTCAGTATATATATATTACTTATATAATTGCACAACAACAGACACAACACAGAGAGTAATTACATGTTTTTCACAGTGGTACGATACAGTGAGTTTTATTTGCAAATATATACAATTTTGATAATAAAGAAAAAACATAACATTTGCATATGAATAAAACAGTATATTATTATGATTTGCATTAAGCTTTTGGCAGGCATGTGTATTAAAACTACAGTCTGCAATTGGTACATCCATTTTTTTTTAAATCAGCTATGTAAGTTCTTGGCACTGTTTAGCATCTATATATTGTCTTGGCACAGTTTAGCATGTATATACTGTCTTGGCATTTCTTTGGTGGCCAGTGGGGCACAGTGAGGTGTATTTACAGATGTTATATTGTCATGGAATATAACAGTTCCTATAGTACATAGAACAAAGACTAACTAAGGGGAAGAGAGTGAAGGTGATGTGTGATCGAGGAACTAAGGGGAAGAGAGTGAAGGTGATGTGTGATCCAGGGACTAAGGGGAACAGAGTGAAGGTAATGTGTGATCGAGGAACTAAGGGGAACAGAGTGAAGTTGATGTGTGATCGAGGGACTAAGAGAACAGCGTGAAGGTAATGTGTGATCCAGGGACTAAGGGGAACAGAGTGAAGGTAATGTGTGATCGAGGGACTAAGGGGAACAGAGTGAAGGTGATGTGTGATCGAGGAACTAAGGGGAAGAGAGTGAAGGTAATGTGTGATCCAGGGACTAAGGGGAACAGAGTGAAGGTAATGTGTGATCGAGGAACTAAGGGGAACAGAGTGAAGTTGATGTGTGATCGAGGGACTAAGAGAACAGCGTGAAGGTAATGTGTGATCCAGGGACTAAGGGGAACAGAGTGAAGGTAATGTGTGATCGAGGGACTAAGGGGAACAGAGTGAAGTTGATGTGTGATCGAGGAACTAAGGGGAACAGAGTGAAGGTGATGTGTGATCGAGGAACTAAGGGGAAGAGAGTGAAGTTGATGTGTGATCCAGGGACTAAGGGAACAGAGTGAAGGTAATGTGTGATCCAGGGACTAAGGGAACAGAGTGAAGGTAATGTGTGATCCAGGGACTAAGGGAACAGAGTGAAGGTAATGTGTGATCCAGGGACTAAGGGAACAGAGTGAAGGTAATGTGTGATCCAGGGACTAAGGGGAAGAGAGTGAAGTTGATGTGTGATCCAGGGACTAAGAGAACAGAGTGAAGGTAATGTGTGATCCAGGGACTAAGGGGAACAGAGTGAAGGTAATGTGTGATCCAGGGTGCTGCTGTCATTGTTTTCCATCTTTCCCCTTTGAGATGTCCTCTTCTTCTCTCTTCTTCCTCTGTCATCAAAAGTCTAGGTTTTTGAAGTCTTTGGTACACCTGTATTTGCTACCTGTGTAGCTGGTGCAGACCAAATCAGGAAGACATGGACAGGTGTGATGCTGCCTTTTTCCTGGATAGGGCACCTGGAATAAAGAAACATTATTTAAATTCAATTCAACTTTATTGATCTCCCTTAGGTTCCATTACATCACATTGAGCCAACAGCTCTAGGGCTAAATGTATAGACTTCGTCAAACGCAACCGACTAATAGTAAGGAGAGATTATGGAACTATTCAAGTGGGAAATGGAGAACCATTCAGTTAGTTGTCAATTGCCAGAGATAAACTTTGAGGAGTGAACTAACCGGCTGGAGGCTGAGCCGATCTCCAGCCGATCAAAGTGATGTGTTACTTTCACAAGGACAGCAGCACCCTCAACAAGGTCTGGCGTCTGTTCTTGCAGCGACACGGTCATTTGTACTCGTCTCTTCCGTAAAAAAAAAAAAAAAAATATTTTAAAGTTGCGATCTACCTCAACCAACCATGTTTTAGTGGTATTAAATCGGATAATTAATATTGAGGCAAATAGCAGTGCTTTGGCGGATAGTTTTAATCCGTTTTTTTTTGTGAAACGCACCAAACAAGCTGTCGACCTAGCCCTCAATGGATACAGCGAGCCGCAACCGCGGATATCACACACAAGAGATGTCCTGCTTAATCTCCGACCCTTTGCTGCAAGTCTACACTGCAATGGAATACCACCATTAATACAATCAACGTGTTCCCAAGGAAAGGCTTCTAAACCAAGGACGCGTGGCAGTAGAGGAGGAATTCGGAATCTGATTTAAAAAACAGCCCTTCAGAACACTTCCATCTATTATGCATGGCAATGTACAACGCATAACGCATAAGGTATAAGACTGATGAGCTACGGGCTTGTTCTTTTGACAGAGAAATGGCAAAATTCATCCAGCGGTGTGCATATAACTTTCTTGAAATAAACGTTAAGAAAACAAAAGAGATGGAAATGTGATTTCAGAAGGAACAAAACTCCACTATCCCCTACGAAAATCAATGGGGAGTCGATAGAGTGACCACATATACAGTGGGGAAAATCACATTGTAGGATTTTTAATGAATTTATTTGCAAATTATGGTGGAAAATAAGTATTTGGTCAATAACTAAAGTTTCTCAATGCTTTGTTATATACCCTTTGTTTGCAATGACACAGGTCAAACATTTTCTGTAAGTCTTCACAAGGTTTTCACACACTGTTGCTGGTATTTTGGCCCATTCCTCCATGCAGATCTCCTCTAGAGCAGTGATTTTTTGGGGCTGTCGCTGGGCAACACAGACTTTCAACTCCCTCCAAAGATTTTCTATGGGGTTGAGATCTGGAGACTGGCTAGGCCACTCCAGGACCTTGAAATGCTTCTTACGAAGCCACTCCTTCATTGCCCGGGCGGTGTGTTTGGGATCATTGTCATGCTGAAAGACCCAGCCACGTTTCATCTTCAATGCCCTTGCTGATGGAAGGAGGTTTTCACTCAAAATCTCACGATACATGGCCCCATTCATTCTTTCCTTTACACGGATCAGTCGTCCTGGTCCCTTTGCAGAAAAACATGATGTTTCCACCCCCATGCTTCACAGTAGGTATGGTGTTCTTTGGATGCAACTCAGCATTCTTTGTCCTCCAAACACGACGAGTTGAGTTTTTACCAAAAAGTTCTATTTTGGTTTCATCTGACCATATGACATTCTCCCAATCCTCTTCTGGATCATCCAAATGCACTCTAGCAAACTTCAGACGGGCCTGGACATGTACTGGCTTAAGCAGGGGGACACGTCTGGCACTGCAGGATTTGAGTCCCTGGCGGCGTAGTGTGTTACTGATGGTAGGCTTTGTTACTTTGGTCCCAGCTCTCTGCAGGTCATTCACTAGGTCCCCCCGTGTGGTTGTGGAATTTTTGCTCACCGTTCTTGTGATCATTTTGACCCCACGGGGTGAGATCTTGCGTGGAGCCCCAGATCGAGGGAGATTATCAGTGGTCTTGTATGTCTTCCATTTCCTAATAATTGCTCCCACAGTTGATTTCTTCAAACCAAGCTGCTTACCTATTGCAGATTCAGTCTTCCCAGCCTGGTGCAGGTCTACAATTTTGTTTCTGGTGTCCTTTGACAGCTCTTTGGTCTTGGCCATAGTGGAGTTTGGAGTGTGACTGTTTGAGGTTGTGGACAGGTGTCTTTTATACTGATAACAAGTTCAAACAGGTGCCATTAATACAGGTAACGAGTGGAGGACAGAGGAGCCTCTTAAAGAAGAAGTTACAGGTCTGTGAGAGCCAGAAATCTTGCTTGTTTGTAGGTGACCAAATACTTATTTTCCACCATAATTTGCAAATAAATTCATAAAAAATCCTACAATGTGATTTTCTGGATATTTTTTTTTTTCATTTTGTCTGTCATAGTTGACGTGTACCTATGATGAAAATTACAGGCCTCTCTCATCTTTTTAAGTGGGAGAACTTGCACAATTGGTGGCTGACTAAATACTTTTTTCCCCCACTGTATACCTGGGAATCGAAATAGACAATAAACTGAAATTCAATGACTGTGCCTTTGCAAAGAAAATAAATTGCAACAGAGAATGTTTTTTTTTTACGCAAACTGAACCATTTTAATGTCGACCGCCATATCTTACAAATGTTCTGTAAATCTGTCCTGCAGAGTGTGCTGTCCTTTGATCTGATATGCGTGTTCGGGAACATGCGAGTGCAAGACCAAGTCAAGCTTCAGCGCTTGATTAAGACGGCGGGGAGGATAATTGGTATAGACCTGTACACAAAACTCATCCTCCTAAAACATGAAAGCATTTTACAGCACAGTACTCATCCCCTTCACTCAAATTCAGTCAGAGCAGCAGCTGGACAAGGGGAAAGAGACTTTAAAACAGATAGATATGGGGACTCTTTTATTCCAACAGCCATTAGGTTGTATAATAGATCGTCTGTTGGGCCCTGGAGTACACAGCAGATTTCACTTTCACTTTAAATGTGTAGTTATAGAACTTTGAATTAATTATTTTGTGTAGTTTCTTTGTTTTCATGTTTTATGTATTGTCTTTTGAAGCAAATGAATTTCCCCCTGGTGGGATAATAAAGTTGATCTGAATCTGAATCTGGTTTGATGATCTCCAGCCGATCAAAGGGATGTTTTACTTTGATTGGTTTGATGATCTCCAGATGATTAAAGTGATGTATTACTTTGATTGGTTTGATTCATGATGAAAACAAATCAATAACATCCAAAGTTATCATCCTAAGCAACAACTGCCAAGCTGCCAAGACCTTGATATTCTCTTCATTCCAGCTGTAGTGTGTGTGTTTGTGCATATGTGTGTTTTTGGCGCACTTGTTTGTGTGTGTGTGTGCGTGCGTGTGTTTGTGTATACCTGTGTGTGTGTGAGTGCGTGTGTTTGCACATGTGTGAGTGCGTGTGCCAGCCAGTACGTGCCAGCAAGCATATGCATACGTGTGTGTGTTCCTCACCTTGTGACTGAAGGGGTGGCACTCGTCCCCCACTACCCCTCGTGGTATACACATCCGCAGTACCCTAAGCCACAGACTGACAGCACAGCACAGACCAAACCCACACTGAACATCTCTATGACATGCCTGAGAGGAGAGACAGAGACAGAGAGAGAGAGAGAGAGAGAGAGAGAGAGAGAGAGAGAGAGAGAGAGAGAGAGAGAGAGAGAGAGAGAGAGAGAGATCACATCACACATTTTTTTATTGTAGCAAACTTTCAAACGCAAGTTTTTTTGTAACATTGCCTAGCATGTGCTGGAGTCTGGTGTAGTAGGGGAGCTTCTGACCCACTGGAAACAGGAAACACATACCCACTGGAAACAGGAAACACATACCCACTGGAAACAGGAAACACATACCCACTGGAAACAGGAAACACATACCCACTGGAAACAGGAAACACATACCCACTGGAAACAGGAAACACATACCCACTGGAAACAGGAAACACATACCCACTGGAAACAGGAAACACATACCCACTGTAATGACGCCGGAGGAGATGGCTGCCATTTTACGGCCCCCTAACCAGACGGTGTCTTTTCACATTATTTGTAATTTATTCTGTACATAATGTTTCTGACACCGTCTCTTATGACCAAAAAGAGCTTCTGGATATCAGGACAGCGATTACTCACCTCGTATTGGACAAATATTTTTTCTTCAACGAGTCGGAAGTGAAGGATATTCTACAGACAGAGATATCGTGGACGTAGGTCGGGGTACCTTGTAAGTATCCGACTGCGAGCGAGTAATCTGCCTCTACCATCAATCCGATTAGCCAACGTACAATCATTGGAAAACAAAATAGACGACCTACGATCACGGATATTCTACCAACGGGACATTAAAAACTGTAATATCCTATGTTTCACCGAGTCTTGGCTGAACGACGACATGGATAACATACAGCTGGCGGGATATACGCTACATCGGCAGGATAGAACGGCTGACTCCGGAAAGACAAGGGGTGGCGGTCTGTGTATATTTGTAAACAACAGCTGGTGCACGAAATCTAATATTAAGGAAGTCTCAAGGTTTTGCGCATCTGAGGAAGAGTATCTCATGATAAGCTGTAGACCACACTATTTACCAAGATAGTTTTCATCTATATTTTTCGTAGCTGTCTATTTACCACCACAAACCGATGCTGGCACTAACTGCACTCAATGAGCTGTATAACAAACGATCATGGTCCAAACACACCTAGACAGTCGTGAAGAGGGCACGACAAAGCCTATTCCTCCTCAGGAGACTGAAAAGATTTGGCATGGGTCCTCAGATCCTCAAAAAGTTATACAGCTGCACCATTGAGAGCATCCTGACTGGTTGCATCACTGCCTGGTATGGCAACTGCTCGGTCTACGACCGCAAGGCACTACAGAGGGTAGTGCGTACGGCCCAGTACATCACTGTGGCCAAGCGTCCTGCCATCCAGGACCTCTATATCAGGTGGTGTCAGAGGAAGGCCCTAAAAATTGTCAAAGACTCCAGCCACCCTAGTCATAGACTGTTCTCTATGCTACCGCACGGCAAGCGGTACCAGAGCACCAAGTCTAGGTCCAAAATGCTTCTTAACAGCTTCTACCCCCAAGCCATAAGACTCCTGAACAGCTATTTTACTGCTGCTCTTAATTTTTTTACCTATCTATTTTTTACTTAACATTGCAGGTTTTTCTTAAAACTGCATTGTTGGTTAAGGGCTTGTAAGTAAGCATTTCACTGTAAGGTCTACACCTGTTGTATTCGGCGCATGTGGCAAATACAATTTGATTCGACAGGAAACACTGGAAACAGGAAACACATACCCGCTCTCTCCCTCTCTACCTTCCAACTGTCACTTCTAATGACCCCTACTCTCTATGTATCTGTCTCTCTACCTTTCAACTGTCACTGTGCATAAAAACAATAAAATACTAAATAATATATTTATAAGATCACATTCAGCTCATTCTAAACTAGAAGAACAGCCAAAAATGAATCATCCAGACATTTTTCTATTTTCATTCCACAGTACGTATCACAATGACAACTCTATTAGTTTACATTTCCATACAGAGCATGAATTAAAGATGTGTCACTCACCCCAGTGATGACAGCCCCCCTGGACCAGTTGAAAGAAACCAGTAAGATGACATTAAAGATGTGTCACTCACCCCAGTGATGACAGCCCCCCTGGACCAGTTGAAAGAAACCAGTAAGATGACATTAAAGATGTGTCACTCACCCCAGTGATGACAGCCCCCCTGGACCAGTTGAAAGAAACCAGTAAGATGACATTAAAGATGTGTCACTCACCCCAGTGATGACAGCCCCCCTGGACCAGTTGAAAGAAACCAGTAAGATGATGACAAGTAGAACCTTGGTCCCCATCGCCATAGCAACAACACAAGCACAGGATAGTGTAGGGTAACACTCTCTCCTCAACACAGCAATACTGTGGCCCCCCTTCAGCGCAGTGGCTACTTTCTGTTGTCACTCTCTCCTGCTTGTGATGTCCGTCTGACTCACTGTGCATGGTGTCATGTCTCTCTCTCTTTATCCCCCCCCTCCCCCTTCCAGTCCTCAACCCCCCCCCCCCCCCCCCCCACCCCTTGTCTCCTCAGGATCCCTGTCATCTGAAGGGGTGAGAGGAGGTGAGGAGGAGGGGGGTGAGGACTGAGGGGGTAATAAGGGGTGAGGAGGAGGGGGGGGTGAGGCACTGAGGGGGTGAGGGGTGATGAAGAGGGTGTGAGGGACTGAGGGGGTGAGGAGTGGGGGGTGAGAGTGTGAGGGACTGAGGGGGTGAGGAGGAGTGGGTGAAGGACTGAGGGGGGTGAGAGTGGTGAGGAGCAGGGGGTGAGAGTGTTAGGGACTGAGGGGGTGAGGAGCAGGGGGTGAGGGTGTGAGGGACTGGATCTCGGTAATCTAGACTGCCCTTTAAATGGAATAGAGAGGTACAGTATAGCAATATTAATGACAAAATGCCATATTGTGTGACACATATCATACCATATACTGGTGTGATGACTCATTGTGAGTTAAAGGTCAATCAAGGGACCCTCTGTAGACAGATAGGTGCAGTGCTGATTGATATACAGTAGCAAATAGCAGTTAAGACACCTATTCATTTTCACCAACTCCCTCTGGCCGTAATGTGGATGAGGATGGACTATCTGTGTGTGAGCTGAGGGGGTGAGAGGGTGTGATGGTAGTGGACAGGGAGGTGTCAATAGGATGTGCAGGTTTCTGATTTAGGGGCATAGAGAGGGATGAGAGGAGAGGAAGTTTAGTCAGCAACACATTACCCAGAATGCTGTGTAGCAGGTGATGGATTCCTCTGAAGGACCCCAAGCTACATAATTACATTCCCCTGTTTCTGCCGTGTCAGCAGAAGAGAAGCACCAGGACCGATAGGACAGAAATCATCCAGAGAGCCCTGGCCTGGGTAAAGGATACTAGACACCTTTATAGGGAAAAATACAGCAATATGATGAGAGAAGACAAAATACTTTGTGGAAAAGAGAGAGAAGAGAGATATATTGATTTTTTGTACATACACTTGAAGTCGGAAGTTTACATACACTTAGGTTGAAGTCATGAAAACTCGTTTTTCAACCACTCCACAAATTAATTTTTAACAAACTATAGTTTTGGCAAGTCGGTTAGGACATCTACTTTGTGCATGACACAAGTAATTTTTCCAACAATTATTTACAGACAGATTATTTCACTTATAATTCACTGTATCACAATTCCAGTGGGTCAGATGTTTATATACACTAAGTTGAGTGTGCCTTTAAACAGCTTGGAAAATTCCCGAAAATGATGTCATGGCTTTAGAAGCTTCTGATAGGCTAATTGACATCATTTGAGTCAAATGAAGGTGTTCCTGTGGATGTATTTCAAGGCCCATCTTCAAACTCAGTGTCTCTTTGCTTGACCTCATGGGAAAATCAAAAGAAATCAGCCAAGACCTCAGAAAAATAACTGTAGACCTCCACAAGTCTGGTTCATCCTTGGGGGCAATTTCCAAACGCCTGAAGGTACCACGTTCATCTGTACAAACAATAGTATGCGAGTATAAACAGCATGGGACCACGCAGCCATCATACCGCTCAGGAAGGAGACACGCTCTGTCTCCTAGAGATGAACATACTTTGGTGCGAAAAGTGCAAATCAATCCCAGAACAACAGCAAAGGACCTTGTGAAGATGTTGGAGGAAACAGGTACGAAAGTATCTATATCCACAGTAAAACGAGTCCTATATCGACATAACCTGAAAGGCCGCTCAGCAAGGAAGAACCCACTGCTCTAAAACCGCCATAAAAAAGCCAGACTACGGTTTGCAACTGCACATGGGGACAAAGATTGTACTTTTTGGAGAAATGTCCTCTGGTCTGATGAAAGAAAAATAGAACTGTTTGGCCATAATGACCATCGTTATCTTTGGAGGAAAAGGGGGGACGCTTGCAAGCCGACGAACACCATCCCAACCGTGAAGCACGGGGGTGGCAGCATCATGCTGTGGGGGTGCTTTGCTGCAGGAGGTACTGGTGCACTTCACAAAATAGATGGCATCATGTGGAAGGAAAATTATGTGGATATATTGAAGCAACATCTCAAGACATCAGTCAGGAAGTTAAAGCTTGGTCGCAAATGGGTCTTCCAAATGGACAATGACCTCAAGCATACTTCCAAAGTTGTGGCAAAATGGCTTAAGGACAACAAAGTCAAGGTATTGGACTGGCCATCAAAAAGCCCTGACCTCAATCCTATAGAAAATGTGTGGGCAGAACTGAAAAAGCGTGTGCAAGCAAGGAGGCCTACAAACCTGACTCAGTTACACCAGCTCTGTCAGGAGGAATGGGCCAAAATTCACCCAACTTATTGTGGGAAGCTTGTGGAAGGCTACCTGAAACGTTTGACCCAAGTTAAAGAATTTAAAGGCAATGCTACCAAATACTAATTGAGTGTATGTAAACTTCTGACCCACTGGGAATGTGATGAAAGAAATAAAAGCTGAAATAAATCATTCACTCTACTATTATTCTGACATTTCACATTCTTAAAATAAAGTGGAGATCCTAACTGACCTAAGACAGGGACTTTTTACTAGGATTAAATGTCAGGAATTGTGAAAAACTGAGTTTAAATGTATTTGGCTAAAGGTGTATGTAAACTTCCGACTTCAACTGTACTTTATTGGCCCGATAGTTATCAACCTCTTGAATGATACGGCAAAATGTAGATTTCTGCCTAAATAGACGTACCCAAACGTAATAATTTTTCATGAGATGGCCATAAACAATAACTGGTAATATTGCATAGTTTTAGAAAGGTCTGGAACTCACCGTTCTGGTAAAAAATAGTTATAATTGCTGAGGTGTAGTCACTTTTAAGGACACAAGCTCAAATACAGACATTTTATGAAAATATGAAAAATCTACAACCGTGGGGCAATAGGGCTTGAAATTTACATTTAAGTCATTTAGCAGACGCTCTTATCCAGAGCGACTTACAGTTAGTTTATTTTTCTTACTGGCCCCCCTTGGGAATCGAACCCACAACCCTGGCATCGCAAACGCCATGCTCTACCAACTGAGCTACATCCCTGCCGGCCATTCCCTCCCCTACCCTGGACGACGCTGGGCCAATTGTGCGCCGCCCCATTGGGTCTCCCGGTCGCGGCCGGCTACGACAGAGCCTGGATTCGAACCAGGATCTCTAGTGGCACAGCTAGCACTGTGATGCAGTGACCACTTAGACCACTGCGCCACTCGGGAGACCATATGACTGAAATGCTTTCTAAATATAGTAACAATCAAATTATAAATGACTTACGATAAGATTTCACCTTTCTTATAACTGTAAAATAAATATGATCATACTTAGTGACTACAATATTGGCCCCATTTCATATTACTGATGAAAGGGACTTTTCTCCTAAATGTCCACTGAGCGGAACCGAGACACCATTCAAATGTTTGCAGACTCGTCAGCTTTACGCACAAAGTGATTTCGTCCATCTCCTGTGACCAGGAGAAAGTGGTCTTGTTTAAATTTTATACAATTATTTAGTATTCTTTCATGTTGAGAGCTCTGAATCCAACTGAGAATATCACAAGATTGCTCTATTCGCTAGACTATCCCCTTTAATATGCCGCAGGCTGGGCTCAGTCTCTCAGAGGGAGAGCAAATCGATTCTTCATCTGGATTGGCCAGGAAATGTGACATGCCACTCCCTATGCAAATGTCTGGTGTGAAACCTGACACTTCAAGTCAGCACCGCTGAGAGAGTGGAAACAGAGAGCAGACAGATGGGGCTTTCTGGCACTATAAGGCACGGGACCCTACGATGTTCACAGAGCGTTTTGTACACCAAAATGTCATTCGGAACTGGTCCAGAACTGCCCAAAGTCGAATTAAAAGCACAAACTTTACATCATTTTAACGCACCTTGAAAGTTAGAACAAAGCACCCCTCCTCGTCCACTTTACATAGAACCCCCCTGACGCCTCACACCCCTAAAAAGTCCCCTTGACAGTTCACCAGCCCCCCGTATACATGCTCCAGTGTGAGCGAGTCCGCACCAACCCCCAGCAGCACAGTTCTGGGGTCCGTACACCCCACCCCCCTGCTCTGGGGTCCATACACCCCACCCCCTGCTCTGGGGTCCGTACACCCCACCCCCTGCTCTGGGGTCCGTACACCCCACCCCCTGCTCTGGGGTCCGTACACCCCACCCCCCTGCTCTGGGGTCCGTACACCCCACCCCCCTGCTCTGGGGTCTGTACACCCCACCCCCCTGCTCTGGGGTCCGTACACCCCACCCCCCTGCTCTGGGGTCTGTACACCCCACCCCCCTGCTCTGGGGTCCGTACACCCCACCCCCTGCTCTGGGGTCCGTACACCCCACCCCCCTGCTCTGGGGTCCGTACACCCCACCCCCCTGCTCTGGGGTCCGTACACCCCACCCCCTGCATCTCATGTTTCCTGGTCTTCCACACTGACATTTTTTGGCTGCCCCAACAAGTAGTTTACTAGGCAGTCCCTTTGCCTTGTTGGCTACGCTCTACCTAGGTTCTCTAACATGTAGGTCCAGAGTCAGCCCCAACCCCAGGCCTGTACTCCACCCACCCAGGACAGAAAACACCCCTACCAGCCTGGAACAACACGCTGCATTGTTTCCTCCTCCCCACAGAATAGACACCCCCTCCTCACTGATGGATCAAGGTGCGACGTGTGTCTGTTGGAAGCGATAGCCCCGTGAATAGTCCTCTCCTGTAGATCAGCAATACGCTTCTCTATGGGTGGCTTATACAGGGAGCGCCAACATCCTCTCAGAGAAGAGCCCGGTCCCAACCCTGCCAGCCAACCCATTGCCCTCAGCCCATGCAGATGGTATTTCTGAGCCACATTCACATCCACCGTGTACAGAGCCTTTTTTGCTGGCTGTGCAAAAGGCCTCCAGCTCCGGAGTCTTGAACGGTAGGATCATTCCCTGGTGTTCCCCTGCAGCAGCAGCAATGGTAAAAGGAAGTAGGTCAGTGTCATTCGTGGTTAGACGGACGAGTCTCTGCCCACTCCCTAGCAGCTCTCTGAACAAGCCCAGTAGTGCAGCATGGACCCCTCCACCACCTGGAGCAGCATGGTAGACTTTATGGAGGAAGCCTCTGCCATGTCGCTGGCAGATTTCTACCCAGCCTCTTTTTTGCAGGTCACCCATTTTAGTGAACTCCGCTCTCACAAGCTTGGCCCACAAGCTGGCAGAGGTCAGCACTGTGGTCTGGATAAGTGGGTTGTGAAACAGTGGCTCCTCCATTATCCATGCTCCTGGCTGTGAAACGTCTCTGTGAACAGATAGTCTTTATTTTCCACGCCCAAAGCACAGCGCGGTAGAACAGAGTAATGGTTGACATGTGGACCTGCTCCAGATCCAACAGGAACAAGTGCCTGTCGTACCCAAGGTCCCCTGCTCTCCTCAGAACAGACCAAGCAGTGTCGCTTCAGCACCCCCTGCTGGTACAGAAGTCTCTGTGCAGCTTGTAGACGGAAAGCTGTCACTCTGGACCCAATGTCCACCATCCCTTGGCCCCCCCTCCTGCAAAGGGAGGTGTAATACTGCTGCGATTGTCCAGTATTGACCAACATAAATCCACCAGTAACCTCTGTAGTTGCTTGACGAGACTCTGTGGGCAATGCAACGCCATCAGCCAGTGCCTGAGCATTGAAGTGGCCAAGTTGTTAGTGACCAGGACCCTTAAAGGTGCAATATGCAGAAATCGCTCCGCCATTTCATGGTTGCTAAAATTCTAATAGTTCGCCTAATGTCGGTTTATGTGGCAAAACAAGCAGTCATTGTGTAGAGAATCATTGTTCCATCTAAACCATTGTAAAAATGTATTTTCCATAACCCAAAATATTGTATTTTCAGCTGTTTGAAGCTGGTGTATAAAACCGAAAGAAAAATATGCAAAAATGAATCTTAAGAACGGGAAGCATAGAAATAGAACACATAGAACAGATCTACCGCTTCTTAGACTTGCTTTCAGAGAGAATGACATATCTATAATTTACATATCTATGTGAATTTGGTCAGGTCGCCCAAAACGTTACATATTGCAGCTCCCAGTTTCTCTCTTAAACTCTGAGGTCCCCAAGAACTTCATCCGTACTCTGCTCCACTGTAACCCCCCAGAAAGACTAGGAGATCCTGCTCTGGCCCATCCCCATAATCAGACCCTCACTCTTCTCCCAGTTCACCTTAGCTGATGCCAGTAAGATCTTGGACGAGGTACAACTGACAAGCTATACTCAACTTTTACCATGTGATGGTCTGAGAAGCCAATAGGACAGATCTGGGAGCCAAGAACCCTGTTACAGCTCCAATTACTGACATAAAACCTACATAGCCTCGCTGCACTAATCCTCTTGCCTGGCTACCCAGACCCCCCACCACCACCACCACCACCACCACCACAGAGCCAAATGGGAAGAGTTCCAAAACAAGGCCAATAAAGAACTTAACTCTTTCCCTAAACAAGGCAACCCTGATCAAGATAATGAAACTCTAGTAGACAGTTTAATGAGAGCGGCTGAATAATCCATCGCTAACTCTAAATCATTCGGAAAGGGCAAGACTGTCCCCTGGTGGTCAAGGGAGTGCCATACAGCTGTCAAGGAGAGTAACCGATCCCTTTAAAGTCTTAAAAGAACCCACATAGATTCACATAACCGATAGAGCGTCAAAGAAGAAGAGCAATAGCAAGAAGAAATCATACGGCAAAACAGAGTTATTGAAAAAAAAAAAATACTGTGACATCAGACTTTATTGGAGAAAGTACTGCATGCACAGATGAGGAGATGTGTTAGTCAGACATGTTAGTGCGGGCCTTCGCAGGTATCCACAGCACCGCATCCCTAAACCCAGAACAGCTAAGAAGCAGGGAGACCATGTTGGAGGCAAACTTAACAACACACATCAGAGAAGGGCCATTAACCTCTTGGACGCAGAGTTCTCTTTGGCTGAGATGATGAAGGTGATTAAAGCAGCTGGCGGCTCGAGCCCGGGAGCAGACATTTTTACATTACATTTTAGTCATTTAGCAGACGCTCTTATCCAGAGCGACTTACAGTTAGTGAATACATATAAAAAAAATTTATACTGGCCCCCGTGGGAATCGAACCCACAACCCTGGCGTTGCAAACGCCATGCTCTGTCAACTGAGCTACATCCCTGCCGGCCATTCCCTCCCCTACCCTGGACGACGCTGGGCCAATTGTGCGCCGCCCATGAGTCTCCCGGTCGCGGCCGGCTGCGACAGAGCCTGGATTCGAACCAGGATCTTTAGTGGCACAGTTAGCACTGCGATGCAGGGCCTTAGACCACTGCGCCACTCAGGAGAATATGCTATGAAATGAACAGACCGAATATGCTATGAAATGTTCCGACACCCATCAGACAATTCCATACAAATCGTTCTCGATTTTATAAACAAGAGTATGGGAAACAGGAATATTACCAAAGCCCTGGAAACACGCTGTAGTTGTCCCCATAGCTAAACCAAGAAAATACCCATGATCTACAACTGCTTACTGGCCAATATCTCTCACCTCAAACACATGTAAACTAATGGAACGTATGGTCTCAGACAGACTCTCCTATGTCCTGTGTAACTGGACTATAATTTTTTTTTTACACGATCGGACAATACAGGTCCGGATCGATTCTCCTCTCTCAACCAGTCATGAAGTGGAGAATGGGACCGCCCAGGGAAGTGTGATCAGTCCAACCCTTTTTAACATTATGATTAATTATATTTTTGGCTCTATCTGGCCTGGAATGAAGACGTCACTGTATGCTGACGACGGAGGAATATGGATGAGAGGCCGCAATGTCACCTTTGTGACGCAACAAATACAGGAAACGATCGCAGGAGTGGAAGAATGGTCTGCACTTAAAAAACAAACCAAGTCTATATTTTTCACCAGGAAGAGCATTCCAGCTAACGTGACTCTGTCATTATATGGACAGACCCTGGAGCAGGGTCCAGTAATTCAAAATGTAGGGATGTGGTTTGACAGCACACTAACATGGAAACGCCATATAGAACGAATAATATGATGGTGTAAAAAAGCTCTAAATGCAATGAGATGTCTAACCGGGTACTCATGGGGGGGCATCCCGATCATCACTTATGAATGTATATGAATGACATTTTCTTTTCGTGTCAAATCGCCCTTATGGGATTAATTGACACATAAACAAATATTACAATAATTCACTGTGGTAATTCAGTGACAATTGTGGAATTTCGCTCTCATTAGATCTGAATTTTACTATGGATGCATGGCATATGGCTCAGCGGCCCCAGGGATATAAAAATAGTTTGACGTTATCCAAGCCGCCACCCTAAGAATAAACTGTGGCGCATTTAAATCATCCCCCATATCCTCCCTACGAGTGGAAATGGGTGAGATACCCTTAGGACTACCGCGACAAAAACGATCTATTGCTTACTGGGTATCACTGAAAGGACACACATCTACTCACATGGGAAAGTCTATCCTGGAGGATTGCTGGGAATACTCAACCCCCATAAAAAACGAAGTCTTTGGGTGGAAGATTAAAAAAAAAAAAAAAAAGGGCTCAGGACCAAGGGGTGGAGGAGACCTACAGTGCATTCGGAAAGTATTCAGACCCCTTCACCTTTTCCACATTTTGTTAAATTACAGCCTTATTCTAAAATGGATTAAATAAAACATTTTCCTCATCAACCTACACACAATAGCCCATAATGACAGAGCTTGAGAGGATCTGCAGAGAAGAATGGGAGAAACTCCCCAAATACAGGTGTGCCAAGCTTGTAGCGTCATACCCAAGAAGACTCGAGGCTGTAATCGCTGCCAAAGGTGCTTCAACAAAGTACTGAGTAAAGGGTCTGAATACTTATGTAAATGTGATATTTCAGTTTATTCTATTTTATAAATGTGCAAAAAAATATAAAAACCAGTTTTTGCTTTGTCATTATGTTTTTTTTGTGTGTAGATTGATGAGAGAGAAAAAAAACAATTTAATCAATTTTAGAATAAGGCTGCAACATAACAAAATGTGGAAAAAGTGAAGGGGTCTGAATACTTTCTGAATGCAATGTAAACATTGTTAAAGCTACCAGTGTTCAATCCAATGCAATCAATATCTCTCTATATAAGGGGCAGCAGCCTCTAAGGTGCAGGGCAGAGTACCAGGTGGTAGCCGGCTAGTGATGGCCCTTCAACAGTCTGATGGCCTGGAGATAGAAGCTGTTTTTCAGTCTCTCGGTCCACCTGTACTGTCTCCGACGGTAGCAGGGTGACTAGGCCATGGTTCGGGTGGCTGAGGGAGGCTCACACAACCAACTCCAGCGAAAGAGAGCGAGAGAGAGAGCGAGAGAGAGAAAACATCCAGCGAGGTGAGCTGTCATGCCTTAGCTGACCTGGCTACTAGGTAAAATGATACAGTCTGTCTACTTTTAGGAATAACACAGCAATAACAGAACAGAAACATGAGACGTGAGCCCTGTCATCCTGTCCTGGTTACTGAGCCCTGTCATCCTGTCCTGGTTACTGAGCCCTGTCATCCTGTCCTGGTTACTGAGCCCTGTCATCCTGTCCTGGTTACTGAGCCCTGTCATCCTGTCCTGGTTACTGAGCCCTGTCATCCTGTCCTGGTTACTGAGCCCTGTCATCCTGTCCTGGTTACTGAGTCATGAGGCATAGATTGCTGTAGGCTCTACACTATAGACTGCTGTAGACTCTACACTATAGACTGCTGTAGACTCTACACTATAGACTGCTGTAGACTCTACACTGTAGACTGCTTTAGGCTCTACACTATAGACTGCTGTAGACTCTACACTATAGACTGCTGTAGACTCTACACTATAGACTGCTGTAGACTCTACACTGTAGACTCTACACTATAGACTGCTGTAGGCTCTACACTATAGACTGCTGTAGACTCTACACTATAGACTGCTGTAGACTCTACACTATAGACTGTTGTAGGCTCTACACTATAGACTGCTGTAGACTCTACACTATAGACTGCTGTAGACTCTACACTATAGACTGCTGTAGGCTCTACACTATAGACTGCTGTAGGCTCTACACTATAGACTGCTGTAGGCTCTACACTGTAGACTGCTGTAGGCTCTACACTATAGACTGTTGTAGACTCTACACTATAGACTGCTGTAGCCTCTACACTATAGACTCCTGTAGACTCTACACTGTAGACTGCTGTAGCCTCTACACTATAGACTCCTGTAGACTCTACACTGTAGACTGCTGTAGGCTCTACACTATAGACTGCTGTAGACTCTACACTATAGACTGCTGTAGACTCTACACTATAGACTGCTGTAGACTCTACACTATAGACTGCTGTAGGCTCTACACTATAGACTGCTGTAGGCTCTACACTATAGACTGCTGTAGGCTCTACACTATAGACTGCTGTAGACTCTACACTATAGACTGCTGTAGACTACACTATAGACTGCTGTAGACTCTACACTGTAGACTGCTGTAGGCTCTACACTATAGACTGCTGTAGACTCTACACTATAGACTGCTGTAGGCTCTACACTATAGACTGCTGTAGGCTCTACACTATAGACTGCTGTAGGCTCTACACTATAGACTGCTGTAGACTCTACACTATAGACTGCTGTAGACTCTACACTATAGACTGCTGTAGGCGCTACACTATAGACTGCTGTAGGCGCTACACTATAGACTGCTGTAGGCGCTACACTATAGACTGCTGTAGGCTCTACACTATAGACCGCTGTAGACTCTACACTATGGACTGCTGTAGACTCTACACTATGGACTGTTGTATACCTTACACTATAGACTGCTGTAGGCGCTACACTATAGACTGCTGTAGGCTCTACACTATAGACTGCTGTAGGCTCTACACTATAGACTGCTGTAGGCTCTACACTATAGACTGCTGTAGGCTCTACACTATAGACTGCTGTAGGCTCTACACTATAGACTGCTGTAGGCTCTACACTATAGACTGCTGTAGCCTCTACACTGTAGACTGCTGTAGCCTCTACACTATAGACTGCTGTAGGCTCTACACTATAGACTGCTGTAGGCTCTACACTATAGACTGCTGTAGGCTCTACACTATAGACTGCTGTAGGCTCTACACTGTAGACTGCTGTAGGCTCTACACTGTAGACTGCTGTAGCCTCTACACTGTAGACTGCTGTAGACTCTACACTATAGACTGCTGTAGACTCTACACTATAGACTGCTGTAGGCTCTACACTATAGACTGCTGTAGGCTCTACACTATAGACTGCTGTAGACTCTACACCATAGACTGCTGTAGGCTCTACACTATAGACTGCTGTAGACTCTACACCATAGACTGCTGTAGGCTCTACACTATAGACTGCTGTAGACTCTACACTATAGACTGCTGTAGGCTCTACACTATAGACTGCTGTAGACTCTACACTATAGACTGCTGTAGGCTCTACACTATAGACTGCTGTAGGCTCTACACTATAGACTGCTGTAGGCTCTACACTATAGGCCAAACATGCATTTAGGGGATAGGGAATAGTTAGATAAAACTTGTTGATAGGAACATTTTCATCAATGTTATGAGACTTTATGTCGGGATATACTTATGTCCTGACTGAACCACAGTGACTCATCCTCTGGAGTCTTGGCTTCTAGTCCTACATTTTCTTTGAATCTTGAGTGGGCGGACACTTCAGCTCCCTGACCATCCAACAGAAATGATATCTGCTGGAGTCTATTTCCTTTGTGGCACTTCTTTCAGATCCCATTCACTCCTGATGCCAATCATCACTCCGTATCCCTGCCAGAAAATTGATGTCTGCCTGCCTGAAAGCATCTGGTTCAACTTAGGTTACGGTCAGTTTTCTTAGAACTTGTCTACGTGACATAATGGGTGACCTCAACTACCTCAACTAGCCGGTGCCCCCGCACATTGACTCTGCAACGGTACCCCCCTGTATATATAGCCTCCCTACTGTCACTTTATTTTACTTCTGCTCTTTTTTTTTTCTCAATACTTTTTTTTGTTGTTGTTTTATTTTTACTTTTTTTGTTTAAAATAAATGCACTGTTGGTTAAGGGCTGTAAGTAAGCATTTCACTGTAATGTCTGCACCTGTTGTATTCGGCGCATGTGACCAATAAAATTTGATTTGATTTGATTTGATCTCTAAGAAACAGATAAAGACCCAACCAGCCAACGGATATGCATGCATGAACAAATAATTGGTGATGAATGTATTACTTTAAAAGATGAGGCTTCTAGGGGTTAATGTTTAGTAGTAATCTCACAGGACACAGGAGAGAAAGACATTATCATAGCTTATTCAAGTTATACATCAAATGGATGGGGAGAAATGTGTATATTATATACGGTTAATCTCAATAAAATGACACTTTCTAAATAGGAATAATTATATGATTTGGTATGTCTTTTAACCTTGCATTGGTATGTACTGTAGGCTTCTCATGAATGCATGAATCATTTTCCGAAGTAGGGCCTATATGAATATAATATATAAATGCTATTCCATTTCTATTATTTTATAGAAAATATTTATTTATTTAATATTATTTATAATTGTATTTATTATCTCAGGGAGGCTCAAACTGAATCCTGAGATGAGAGTACATAGCAACACAGAGAGAGAGAGAGAGAGAGAGAGAGAGATTTTATCCGTGGCCACAGCAGGAGGCTAGCTTGTCCGGCCGGCTGCTTTTGTCCAGATAACAATCAACATCCCTTTTCAAATATTTGCCAGACACTTTTGTTGAATTGAATAGAGTAGGTATTTATATAACACTGTGATAAGGACACATAATGTTGGTGGCTGAGGTATGATCCTATCATAGAGGATATACCCAACAGCCTGTCCAGCACCTGTTGAGAGCCAAGACATCACTGTCAGATGGGAGATGGGCTTATAAAGAGAAGTTTGTAAAATTACAAATATAGTGATGATGTATGTGATATTTTTTTCATACAGTAAAACATACACTGAGTATACAAAACATTAAGAAGTCAATATTAGGAAGGTGTTTTCTCAGTGTCCGTTTCATATGTACGTCAAAACCATTCTGTCATGTTAGGAGATTGATTTGTTGAGAGAGAAAGAGAGGGTGAGAGAGAGAGAGGGTTGGAGAGAGAAAGAGGGGTTGAGAAAGAGAGAGAGGGGTGAGAGAGAGAGAGGGTTGGAGAGAGAAAGAGGGGTTGGGAAAGAGAGAGAGATGGTGGGAGAGAGGTTGGGAGAGAGATAGGGTGGTAGAGAGAGGGAGAGAGGGTGGGAGAGAGAGAGGGTGGGGGTGGGAGAGAGCGAGAGGGAGGGTGGGTGGGAGAGAGAGTTGAGATGCTGAGAAGCGATTTTAAAATGTTGCAAATGCACTTAACAAGTGATGGGATTTCAGTCCTGGCCAGCAACAGGTAACCCTCATTGACTCTTGTGTTAAGCCACGTCCTCGTTCGAGGCAGAGGCGTGGATCAGAAAACCAGTCAGTATCTGGTGTGACCAACATTTTGCCTCATGTAGCAAGACACATCTGCTTCGCATAGAGTTGATCAGGCTGTTGATTGTGGCCTGTGGAATGTGGTCCCACTCCTCTTCAATGGCTGTGTGAAGTTGCTGCATATTGTCGTGAATTGGAACACGCTGTTGTACACGTCGATTCTAAGCATCCCAAACATCCTCAATGGGTGACATGGTGTGTATGCAGGCCATGGAACAACTGGAACATTTTCAGCTTCCATGAATTGTGTACAGATCATTGTGACTTGGGGCCGTGCATTATCATGCTGAAACATGAGGTGATGGCGGCGGATGAATAGCACGACAATGGGCCTCAGGATCTCGTCACGGTATCTCTGTGCATTCAAATTGCCATCAATAAAATGCAATTGTGTTCGTTGTCTGTAGCTTATGCCTGCCCATACCATAACCCCACCGCCACCATGGGGCACTCTGTTCACAACGTTGGTATCAGCAAACCGCTCGCCCACAAGACGCCATACACGTGGTCTGCGGTTGTGAGGACGGTTAGACGTCCTGCCAAATTCTCTGAAACGACGTTGGAGGCGGTTTATGGTAGAGAAATTAACATTCAATTCTCTGGCAACAGCTCTGGTGGACATTCCTGCAGTCAGCATGCCAATTGCACGCTCCCTCAAAACTTGAGAACTCTGTGGCATTGTGTGGTGTGACAAAACTGCACATTGTAGAGTGGCCTTTTATTGTCCCCTGCACCTGTGTAATGATCATGCTGTTTAAATCAGCTTCTTGATACGCCACACCTGTCAGGTGGATGGATTATCTTGGCAAAAGAGAAATGCTCACTAACTGGGATGCAAAAAGAAATGTGTGCACAAAATTTGAGAGAAATAAGCTTTTTGTGTGTATGGTAAATTTCTGGGATCTTTTGTTTCAGCTCATGAAACATCTACTCTTTTAGATATTATTTGATATAATGCCCCTCATAGGTATACTGCCAATGGAATATTTACTAATGTGCTCAGTCACCATTGTTCCATTGCCTGCATAAGACATGCTAACAGACCTTAATCCAGCCCTTGCATTATAACAGAGACATTTTAGGAATTTTCATGTCTGATCTGGGGTTGTGTGACTGGGGGGATGGTGTCATCTATCTCTGACTCAAATCAGGCCCTAAATTGTTTTACTTCTCTGTTTAACACTGTTGCAGATAAGCATTCTCCATATAAAAAACTAAGAGTAAAGGATCGATCAAACCGTTGGTTAACGTATGAATTGTCTGAAAAATTACAGGAAAGACATTTAGCTTGACTGATACTAAGTTTGACTGGCAGTCCTTCAGACATCTGAGAAATAGATGTCTATCTCTGGTTAGAAAAACAAAGTCAACATACTTCTTGAACCATGTATCTGAGAATGGTGGGAATCCAGCAAACTTCTGGAAAGTAGTCAAATCTCTGATGTACTACAGTAAGTGCCTTGCTAAAAACCAATGTTTAAAAAAATCACAGGGGTTGATCACCTTTCTTACTGCAGCTCTCTGCCCCATTTATTGCAGAATCATTAACCTATATTTTTTACTTGCCAGTTGTTTCTGGTGTTATCCCTAAGATCTGGAAAGCGGCACAAAGGAGGAGCTCCTTCTGACTTAGATAACTACCGTCCAATTTCCAAGTTATCGTGCCTTTCCAAAGTTTTAGAATCCCTGGCCAACTCTCAGCTAAGAACTTTTAAACTTGTCATTCTATTCTAAATGAGCACCAGTCTGGTTTTTAGACCCGGACACAGCACCGTTCCAGCTGCTACGCTTGTTCTAGATCCTCTGTGTCCACATCACTAAGGATCTATTGTGGTCCAAACACACCAACACAGTCGTGAAGAGGGCACGATAACGCATCTTCCCCCTCAGGAGGCTGAAAAGATTTGGCATGGGCCCTCAGATCCTCAAAGGGTTATACAGCTGCACCATTGAGAGTATCTTGACTGGCTGCGTCACCACATGGTATGGCAACTGCTTGGCATCCGACCGCAAGGCGCTACAGAGGATAGTGCGTACGGCCCAGTACATCACTGGGGCCGAGCTCCCTGCCATCCAGGACTTCTATACCAGGCGGTGTCAGAGGAAGGCTCTAAAAAAGTGTCAAAGACTGCACGCACGGCAAGCCATAAGACTGCTAAATAGGTAGTTAACCAATAGCTACCCGGACTATCTGCATTGATCATTTTGTAATAACTCTTGACTCTTGGCTGCAGTACATCACAAAATCCTAATATTGAGTTGCACCCCCTTTTGCCTCAATTGTTGGGGCATGGACTCTACAAGGTGTCAAAAGCATTCCACGGGAATGCTGGCCCATGTTGACTCCAATGCTTCCCACAATTGTGTCAAGTTAGCTGGATGTCCTTTGGGTGGTGGACCATTCTTGAAACTGTTGAGCGTGAAAAGCCCAGCAGCGTTGCAGTTCTTGACACACTCAAACCGGTGTGCCTGGCACCTACTACCATACCCTATTCCAGTGGTGATTTTAGCATGTACATCTTGGTGGGGCAAAAAGCTGTCCCAACAGCAGAGTCCCAAAAGCAGTCCCAACACCTTACCACTACTAAACCTGGCTATCAGCAGAGCCTTGACTGGCAGCGAAACAGTTCATTCAGCCTAATTTACTGCCTTTTAAAAAAACATAGCTGATATGGCTGACTTGCTTAAAGAAATGTGGGTTCTACTGAAAATTGAGATGAACAAACTATGGCATAAGGGGACGAGAAGCGGGTAAGAGGCAATCCGTAATTTTGATTAAGACATTAATGAGCGAGCTAGGACGGACATAGTCAATATAACTATTTTTCCAGCACTTTTGAAATGTACAACGACATAATTCAGAACATGGCCCGTTCTTACAGTGTTCTCCCTGTACACCAAGTCAGAACCGTTGGATAAATAAAGGGGGCATATAAGCAGACCATTTTTTTTATTACAATATTACAATATTCGATGATTACATTTCTCTAAAACAGGTTATAGGCTACATGTGCACCACCAAGTCAGAACAGTAGGCGAAATTAAGAGGGGAAAATAGACCAAATTATTAGGATGAGCGTAGCGGGTGATGTAGGACGGAGCCAGGACGGAGAGGAAATCACGGAATAAATGGTTTATTCAAATAAACAGAGGTACGCAGCAATGCATAATATACACCAGTGCTGTAAACGGCGCCCTGGGGAAGACAAGGCACACGGGTGAATATCCCGGCGATACACAATACAAATCTAGCTCCACCGAGCCATACATCCTCTACAATGAACAATCACACACAAAGACAAGGGGGCAGAGGGAACACTTATACAGGTACTGATGAGGGGATATGAACCAGGTGTGTGTAATAAACAAGACAAAACAAATGGAATGATGAGATGAGGAGCGGCAGTGGCTAGAAGGCCGGTGACGACGAACGCCGAAGCCTGCCCGAACAAGGAGAGGAGGCAGCCTCGGAGGAAGTTGTGACAGTGAGGCACATGGGCTACTAACCGTTTACTACACAACATACACTTAGTATTACTTTCTTAGCTACAGTATACATATCTCCCTGGCATATTATTATGTAGCAGCATACAAGACAGTTGTGCTGTGCTCACTTGAACAGGAAGGTGGCGCGGCGGTCCTTCGTAGGCAAATTTCGTCATCAAACTTCGTCATCAAAGTCTGGCATTCTCTGGATTTATGGTGCTTTCAAGACAACTTGGAACTCTGAAAAACCCCAGATCGAATCATGATGACGTCAGTGATCTTCAGGTCATAGCTCTAGAAAGAGGCCCGTGATCCGGATTTACAATTCCTAGTTGGATGACCGTTCAAAACATATTTTCCCAGTCGGAGCTTGTTTTTCCCGAGTTCTCAGTTGTCTTGAACTCACTGAAGTCAGATTTCGCAGTTCCGAGTTAACAGTTGTTTTCAATGACCTTAAGCCTTCTTGGATGGGCACTTCTAATGTAACTCTATGGCAGCACCCAAGGGGCTTGAATTTTAGAGCTCTACACTTAGACTTGGCGGTGACGTAATGTCCCCATGAGTGACAGAACACTGAGCCAATCACGGTGCAACTAGAGTACATTATCAACACCTACGCTCTGTATTTTCCGCTGCAGGGTGCATCCTGTTTCCATTGATCATCCTTGAGCTATTTCTACAACTTGAGTGGAGTCCACCTGTGGTAAATTCAATTGATTGGACATGATTTGGAAAGGCACACACCTGTCTATATAAGGTCCCACAGTTGACAGTGCATGTCAGAGCAAAAACCAAGCCATGAGGTCGAAGGAATGGTTTGTAGAGCTCCGAGACAGGATTGTGTCGAGGCACATATCTGGGGAAGGGTAACAAAAAAATGTCTGCAGCATTGAAGGTCCCCAGGAACACAGTGGCCTCCATCATTCTTAAATGGAAGAAGTTTGGAACCACCAAGACTCTTCCTAGAGCAGGCCGCCCGACCAAACTGAGCAATCGGGGGAGAAGGGCCTTGGTCAGGGAGGTGACCAAGAACCCGATGGTCACTCTGACAGCGGCAGGGACTGAGAGACTAGTCAGGATGGAGGGAAAGATGAACGGAGCACAGTACAGAGAGATCCTTGATGAAAACCTGCTCCAGAGCGCTCAAGACCTCAGACTGGGGCGAAGGTTCACCTTCCAACAGGACAACGACCCTAAGCACACAACCAAGACAACGCAGGAGTGGCTTCGGGACAGGTCTCTGAATGTCCTTGAGTGGCCCAGCCAGAGCCCGGACTTGAACCCAATCGAACATCTCTGTAGAGACCTGAAAATAGCTGTGCAGCAACGCTCCCCATCCAACCTGACAGAGCTTGAGAGGATCTGCAGAGAAGAATGGGAGAAACTCCCCAAATACAGGTATGCCAAGCTTGTAGCATCATACCCAAGAAGACTCGAAGCGGCAATCGCTGCCAAAGGTGCTTCAACAAAGTACTGAGTAAAGGGTCTGAATACTTATGTAAATGTAATATTTCGGGGGGGGGGGGGGGGGGTCATTCTATAAATTAGAAAATAATTCTAAAAACCTGTTTTTTCTTTGTCATTATGGGGTATTGTGTGTAGATTGATGAGGGGGAAAAAACAATTTAATCAATTTTAGAATAAGGCTGTAACATAAAATGTGGAAAAAGTCAAGGGGTCTGAATACTTTCCGAATGCACTGTATGCCGTTGCCCCAACTGTTGACCAGGCTATGTCAGAGCTGCAATCTGACTTTGTTGCCTTACAGAAAGCCCTGGTTGGTTTAAAACTTGTACTTAATGCGGGCAAGACTAAATACATGTTGTTCTCTAATTATCGCAAAAATTGCCAAATATTTATTCATTGGATGGTTCTCCCATCAATAGGGTTCCTGGTTATAAATATCTGGCCATTTGGATTGACAAAGATTTAATGTTTAAAAAACATACGGATGAGCTAGTTAAAAAGCTATGATTTAAAGTGGACGTCGTTTTTAGAAATAGATCTTGCCTCTCCCTAAATAGCAGGAAGCAGATTGTAAAGTCAACTTTCCTGCCAGTTCCTGACTATGGAGACTCCATTTACCAGAATGCAGCTGCCACTACTCTTAAACCTTTGGATGCCGTCTACCATAGTGCCCTTCGCTTTATCACAGGTGACCATTTTAGTACTCATCACTGCATCCTGTATCAAAATGTTGGCTGGTCCTCATTGAAGTCCCATAGATCACTTCACTATTCCCTTTCTGTTTACAAAGCTTTACTACACAAGCTTCCAACTTACCTAACTTCGCTGTTAAAATATAAAAACATGAGATACCAAACCCGTTCACAAGGTTGGTTAACTCTTGAGGTTCCTCGAGTCTCCAAACTAGGGAAATCCTCTTTTAGTTTTAAAGCACCTCATTGCTGGAACCAACTACAAAATACATTACAATTGGATGTTCTGGTGCCGCTCGGGCAATTTCAAATATTGACTGGGGACCTTCTTATTGAGGACTGTAATTGTTTTTCTTGAATATTTGTGTTGTGCTGTATTTTACTGGTTTAATATTGTATTTGATTTTAGATTTTGTCTTATGAAATTGTATATGCAGGACTCCCTTGTGAAAGAGACCCTGGTCTCAATGCTGAATCCCTGCTTAAATAAAGGTAAAATAAATTAAAGAAGTGTAAATTAAATCTGTTATGTAGGCTACAGTCGATCCGTCAGGGTGGTTGATGGCACTGCCAGAGAGCTCTCCTCGTTTTGCTTACTGTAGCTAAATGCACAGTGGCAGCCAGGCTGTAAATCAGGGTGGGACATACACAGTAAGCTATTTATAGAAAAGGGTAAAATATGAGTTTGGAATAATTTTCACCAGGTGAATCACTGGAATGTAGGCCTATTTTGTTTATTTATCAGTCACTTAAGGCCTAGTTCAGAGGTATTCAACCTTGGGTCTGCGGTATATATTTAATTATTTTTAAGTGGGAAATGTTTTTATTTTATTTCAATGTTTTTATGAATATCGGTAGCAGAATAAATGCATTCTGAATGACATACCTACAGTAGAAAAAGATGATAATATCTTCTTTCAACTATTTCTAAATTCCTATTGAGCAAATTACACTCATTGTAGCTAATTACACTCATTGTAGCTAATTACACTCATTGTAGCTAATTACACTCACTGGCCTACCAGTAGTGGAAAGTACTTTCTTGCTTTGGACATACATTTTTGCCAACACATGGCTAACCTTTGTTTAACCAGCTAAACAGCTGCTATTTGCAAAAATGGAGTTACCTTTCTAGCTAATAGGCTATGTTAGAGTTTACACTTCCTCTTCCAATTATAATGTGGAGACCGAGGTCGAAATTATGAAAAACTATCTACCAAATCTATTATTATTTTTAAATGTTCATTAGGCCTACTTTTCCTTGACACCATCAATCACCTGAATTATAAAACAAGACGTGATCAAGTTTGAAGACCCCTGGCCTAGTTGGTAAAGGATAGCCTATCGATCTGTAAAGGGAGGTAGTCAATTGTTGACAATGTACATCTATTGCTTTTGGGAGAAAAAAAGAACTGTTCTTATGTTGCTTTACCACTGATGTATGTTGAAATGTTGTAACGTGTTCTTATTCCCTCTCCTGTCCCATTACAGAAAAAAATCAGATGGAATCGCGGTTGGTGTAATTTAGCCTTCGCGTGGTTCCGTTGGAATGCGTATCACGTGAGCATCAGCTGACTGACTCGAGAAAAGACAGGAAGCAGACAATCGCAATACAATTTCTTGCAAAATATCAAATGTATTAACTGCAGCTAAGTCGATTTAGGCTTTTATTATCATGGAGTCGACACTGGAGCAACATCTAGATGATACGTAAGTGATTATTTGATCGAGACTCGTACAAAATCGTTAGATTTTTTGAAAACATTCCTGAAATGTGTATCCATATCGTTTTGATAGCATGAAGAATCCAGCCATTGTCGGAGTTCTCTGCACGGACCAACAAGGACATATTCTAGGCTGTAAGTAAAGTTAGACCAATTTCTTGTTGTTTTCATTATTTATCTTATTATTCAGCTGGCAAACATTTGACTGACGACCGCACGCAGTCGTCGTCATCTTCATCATAGTGGGAAATGATGCTAACTACACTATTTTCTTTCAGCCCATGTATGGCAATTCTCTTATTCTTCTGTCTAACAATTGACACTTCAACAAAAGACTAACTGAATGTTTGAAAACTAGGAACATATCCTCTTGAAATGGCAATAGTTACAAATATTAGACAATGCAATAAGTCAAATAATAGTAGCCTAGCTATAGCCAAAGCCTGTTATCTCTGGTAGGGGGGTAAATCCATTTGAATTCAATCACTTTTTGACAGCACCCCTTTTTCATTTGAACAAAACCTTCCATACATATTTTACCGTTGTAGAAGTGCTCAGAAAGTGACTTGTTGGACCTGAATGCCAAAACATTAATTTACTTATATATTTTTCATTTAGCAGATGCTCTTATCCAGAGCGACTTACAGTTAGTGAGTGCATACATTTTTTCATACTGGCCCCCCGTGGGAAACGAACCCACAACCCCTGGCGTTGCAAGCGCCATGCTCTACCAACTGAGCTACACGGGGCTATTCAAGAGATAAAGGTGCACAAAGTTGACCTATTTTACCCCACCATAGCCCAATAATGTACTCTTAAAGATGTGTGGGCGAGCCTACCATTTCTCCTTAAAGGTAGACTCAGCGACGTGACGTAGATGCAGAAAGTAAACAGCATCGTGTGGCAATTTCCACAACAACTAAGTGCGTCGAAGCGCATGGCTCAACTTCTCCGCTATTTTGGTGCCATGGCTACCACGCTGTGAACGAAGTCTTGCATCTCATTCATCTCAATAGCTGCTCATTTCGCTAAGTCTACCTTTTTAAGGTCCAAGGACCAAAACAGCCAGATACTCCATCTGAAGGTGAATCAATTCTCGATTGCTATACGGTTCTAGAAACATAAAGCCCTCTACTTTCATATCACATCAAAATAATTTCACAAACGCTAAATACACACTTACTGTACAATATTTTAACTGGCTTTATCACAGTTGCAGCCGACAATAATTTTCTGTTACAACACATTTCTGGCGGCCTTCTTCCGTTACACACAGGTGTTAGGAGCATGCTATAGCTAATTAGCACAGGTGGTCGCCTCTCTTCTGTCTGTCTTCCGTGAACACATGCTGTAACATGGAGATAGGGCCGTGTGGGAAAACTAGCCCCTATGAAGGTGTGTAGTAATTGAACCTTTTTAGTTTTTTGAAAATTATTTATTGCTGATAAGAAAGATACAGTGAGGGGAAAAAAGTATTTGATCCCCTGCTGATTTCGTAAGTTTGCCCACTGACAAAGAAATGATCAGTCTATAATTTTAATGGTAGGTTTATTTGTACAGTGAGAGACAGAATAACAACAACAAAATCCAGAAAAACGCATGTCAAAAATGTTATTGATTTGCATTTTAATGAGGGAAATAAGTATTTGACCCCCTCTCAATCAGAAAGATATCTGGCTCCCAGGTGTCTTTTATACAGGTAACGAGCTGAGATTAGGAGCACGCTCTTAAAGGGAGTGCTCCTAATCTCAGCTTGTTACCTGTATAAAAGACACCTGTCCACAGAAGCAATCAATCAGATTCCAAACTCTCCACCATGGCCAAGACCAAAGAGCTCTCCAAGGATGTCAGGGACAAGATTGTAGACCTACACAAGGCTGGAATGGGCTACAAGACCATCGCCAAGCAGTGAGAAGGTGACAACAGTTGGTGCAATTATTCGCAAATGGAAGAAACACAAAAGAACTGTCAATCTCCCTCGGCCTTGGGCTCCATGCAAGATCTCACCTCGTGGAGTTGCAATGATCATGAGAACGGTGAGGAATCAGCCCAGAACTACACGGGAGGATCTTGTCAATGATCTCAAGGCAGCTGGGACCATAGTCACCAAGAAAACAATTGGTAACACACTATGCCGTGAAGGACTGAAATCCTGCAGTGCCCGCAAGGTCCCCCTGCTCAAGAAAACACATATACAGGGCCGTCTGAAGTTTGCCAATGAACATCTGAATGATTCAGAGGATAACTGGGTGAAAGTGTTGTAGTCAGATGAGACCAAAATTGAGCTCTTTGGCATCAACTGTTTGGAGGAGGAGGAAAGCTGCCTATGACCCCAAGAACACCATCCCCACCGTCAAACATGGAGGTGGAAACATTATGCTTTGGGGGTGTTTTTCTGCTAAGGGGACAGGACAACTTCACCGCATCAAAGGGACGATGGATGGGGCCATGTACCGTCAAATCTTGGGTGAGAACCTCCTTCCCTCAGCCAGGGCATTGAAAATGGGTCGTGGATGGGTATTCCAGCATGACAATAACCCAAAACACACGGTCAAGGCAATAAAGGAGTGGCTCAAGAAGAAGCACATTAAGGTCCTGGAGTGGCCTAGCCAGTCTCCAGACCTTAATCCCATAGAAAATCTGTGGAGGGAGCTGAAGGTTCGAGTTGTCAAACGTCAGGCTCGAAACCGTAATGACTTGGAGAAGTTCTGCAAAGAGGAGTGGGACAAAATCCCTCCTGAGATGTGTGCAAACCTGGTGGCCAACTACAAGAAAGATCTGACCTCTGTGATTGCCAACAAGGGTTTTGCCACCAAGTACTAAGTCATGTTTTGCAGAGGGGTCAAATACTTATTTCCCTCATTAAAATGCAAATCAATTTATAATTTTTTTTACATGTGTTTTTCTGGATTTTTTTGTTGTTATTCTGTCTCTCACTGTTCAAATAAACCTACCATTAAAATGATAGACTGATCATGTCTTTGTCAGTGGGCAAACATACAAAATCAGCAGGGGATCAAATACTTTTTTCCCTCAATGTACATTCCTTATGTTTCGAAAAACCGCACAGTAAGCGATGTGTGTTCACGTTTAGACCGAGCGTCAGGCCTATTAACAAAAGTCCCCTGGGAAGAAGATAACTTCATCAATAGACACTAAAGGTAGTTAGCGTCTATGGATGGGGTAACCCCACCATACCATGAGACATCCATGTCTTTATCACTGGAAAAGATAAACAGTTGAGATATCATTTAAAAGCTTACAAACAGGGTTGTCAAACTATTTTATACCTTTTGGAAAAATCCTATTTTTTTTTATAAACATGTCATTTTTTAACCTTAAACGTAATTTATCTAAAAACACTTAAAATCAACAAAAAAAAATCTCATATTTGCATGTTGAAGATTAGACCCTATTTTACATAATCTGAGGTTTGAGACATGCTATTGAATACATGGCCCTGGCTAATGTACCAGGCCCACTTTCGAAACTAGATCAGCCTACATTTCGCTCTGTTCTTCCATATGACTGAATCTGAGTCTGCTTTGTCTCCTTGTGTTTGTTTCAGGTCGTGGCTCTCTGTCTGATGAGCACGGGGGAGTGGTGTCTGTACTGGTCAGACAGGCAGCCTCTCTCACCAGAGACCCTACAGACAGCCCCACAGTGTGCCTGGAGTCAGATTTAGGGTGAGGAACCACATCCAATCAGGAGTCAATATTAGGGCGAGTTCCCTTTGCATCGCTTAGTGCCCCGGGTTGGTAGAGATTTCATTTTAGGACCTATAAAATGTGCAAACTCTGCTCACCCGGGGTACCCGGCGATGCAAAACGAACTCGCCCTCAGATAGTTATATGACCTGTTACTATTGACAAATAGAGTTTCTAGACCCTTCCTCTTTGGGACTTGTGTGGATCTGAAAGTATTGGATAGATAATGATGCAAAGACTTCCCAGTCTTTCCATCAGAGGGAAAGGCCCAACCATGTTATTATACCTTTGCAAGTGTTTCACATCTACATGGCGGGCATAGGTAGGAACTAGGGGTGGCTTTGGGACTCGACTGGGCGCTTATCTGCAAAGTGAATGTCTTGTTGTCTAGTTAGGTTGTCTTTGACTGTGCTGCCACCTTGTGGATATCAAAAGTATGTGCACTGCTTCATATATAGGTCCATGAACTTCACCTTTACACTGCACTGTGCATATCTCTGAGCAGTCGAAACAACTCATTTGAAACTATGTTCAAGACATAGTCATAAAACACTGATCCCCTGTGGGCAACATGCTATATTTATAATGATGGACAGCTTAAATGGGAATAGATCGTAGGGCAGCATCCTGTAGATCAGGGGTGTCAAACGTCCGGCCCGCGGGCCGGATAAGGCCCGCAAACGGGTTTAATCCGGCCCGCGAGATGATAAAAGAATAAAAAATATTTAAAAAAAAATAATAATAATAATTATTATAATTTTGTTAAGTATAAAAATGCGCTGCAATTTTTCAATAAAATAAACTGCTGTTCCAATTGCGTCCACTGGATGGCGCAATAGCAATTGTGTTAAGCAAGCAAACTGTTTATACCGGGGCAGAGCAAGTAGGTCAAGCACGTGCAGCCAATGAGCTACTTTGTTTTGCCCGCGATATTTATTAGGGCTTCTACTTTTAACATTATGTGCTTTGGCACCCTCATTGCCCCAATATGTCTCTGTCAAAAAATAGAAAAGTGGACGCAGAGTGTTCCAAGAAAAATGGTCATCCTATTTATTCACGGAATTGAATGGGAAAGCTGTATGTTTGGTGTGTTCAGAGCATGTTGCAGTGCTGAAAGAATATAACCTTCGTCGCCACTATGTGAGTCTTCATGCCGACAAATATGACAACTTTCAAGGACAGCGGAGATGAGAGAAGGTGAATGAACTGTTGGCGGGTCTGAAGAAACAGCAGTCTGTGTTTACTCACAGCCGAGACATCAGTGACGCTGCAGTGAAAGCTAGCTACCTCATTGCTAATGAAATCGCAGTGGCTTCAAAACCATTTAGTGAGGGTGAATTTGTAAAAACATGCATGATGAAGGCAGTGGAGATTGTGTGCCCTGAAAATCGGCAGGCTTTTGCAAATATCAGCCTGACAAGAAACACAGTTGCAGACAGGATTTCCGATCTTTCAGTGGATTTGGACAGCCAGTTGAAGCAAAAAGTAAAGTCATTTATTGCGTTTTCGGTTGCAATTGATGAAAGCACGGACATTACAGATGTTGCACAACTGGCCATTTTCATCCGCGGAGTTGATGACACATTGACCATCACCGAGGAGTTCGTGGAGTTGGTGCCGATGACAGATACAACGACAGCAGCTGATATTTTTACCGCACTCGTCGGCGCGCTGGACAGGGTCGGAGTGGACTGGTCCCGCGCTGTCAGCCTGGCTACAGATGGTGCGCCCTCAATGATTGGGAAAAAAGCAGGCGTTGTGACAAAGTTCAGAGAGAAAGTGCAATCTGCAAATGGAGGATGTGATTTTTGGACTTTTCACTGTATTTTGCACCAGGAGGCTTTGTGTTGCAAGTCATTAAAGATGGATAACGTCATGAAGGTGGTCATCCAAACTGTTAATTTCATCCGATCCAGAAGCCTGAATCACCGTCAGTTTGACAGCCTTCTCAGAGAGAAAGACCACATCTATGGCCTGCCATACCACACTGAGGTAAGATGGTTAAGCCGAGGTGCTGTGCTGAGGCGTTTCTTTGATTTACGAGAAGAAATTGAACAGTTCATGGAAGAAAAGGGCAAACCAGTGTTAGAATTTCATTCCGCAGAATGGATGCAGGACCTTGCATTTATGGTGGATGTTAGAGCACCTGAATAACTTGAACAAACAGCTGCAAGGGCGCAACAAAGTTGTCACGCAGTATTATGACAGCATACGTTCTTTCAAGTTGAAGCTGTCATTGTGGGAGACGCAACTCGCCGGTGGTGATGCAGCTCACTTCCCCTGTCTGAAAAATGTGTGCGCGACCCAACATGTGGCAGACATGAAGCGGTTCAAAGATAAAATAACGGGACTGTTACGGGAGTTTGAGCAACGCTTTCAGATTTATGTTTATGTTTTTATCTTGATGTGCTATTGTTTTTAATTGTTTTTATTTTATTTGTATATTTAACCTATTCTTGACTCTGTGGTTCTTGCACTTGTTTGGGGAACAGGATTTCATTATTTTTATCTACATTTCTGCCTGAGAAATGACACCCTGATATAGATCTGTGATATACTTCTGTGAATCACTGAGGCATTGTGTGTTTGTGTGTTCTTTGTCCTCAGAACTTTCAAATAACTTGAGGTGTTTTATGATTAATAGTGATGTTGTGCTTTTGGACACTGTCCTCAGGCTCCAGCTTTATGTTTATGTTTTTATGTTGATGTGCTATTGTTTTTATTTTATTTTATTTGTATATTTAACCTATTCTTGACTCTGTGGTTCTTGCACTTGTTTGGGGAACAGGATTTCATTATTTTTATCTACATTTCTGCCTGAGAAATGACACCCTGATATAGTTCTGTGATCTGTGAAACAGTTCTGTTAATCACTGATGCATTGTGTGTTTGTGTTCTTTTTCTTTAGAATTTTCAAATAAACTTGACGTGTTTTATGATTAATAGTGATGTTGTGCTTGTACTATTTTGGACACACTGTCCTCAGGCTCCAGCTTTATGTTGTATGTTGATCGTATTAAAACAAAGAAAACAATCTGAAGTTGTTGTTTTTAAGTTATATATATATACCATGATTTTTCCGGTCCGGCCCACTTGGGAATAGATTTTCCTCCATGTGGCCCCTGAGCTAAAATGAGTTTGACACCCCTGCTGTAGATGCAAATTACACCATGACATGCGGCCTATGGTATTTAATGGTATGTCGAGCTGAGGCAGTTGGTCAGTTTCTACTGATCTGGGATCAGTTTTGTAGTTTAGTAATGTCTTGATTGAAATGCAATTGATTGGCCACAGGCCACATTGTTTGTTTTACCCACAGGAATATTCTAGTGAGAGCACATGGAACCATCACAGTAGCTGTTCATAAGATGTCGTCATGAAGTCGCCTAATGAAGATGGAGGAGTCTGTGTGTAAAGCTGTTTGCTCACTAATGCTAAATAATCCCACACAATACATGGTGTGGATCTGGGAGGTTGCATTCAGGTGTTAGATAGCTTTTTTTTTTTTCTCTTCATCTTCCACTGTCTGTTTGGCCAAGAATCATATTTAAAAGTAGAGTCCATACTATTTGAGTTGTGTTTTGTATAAGTTAATAGGTCTGATCAGTTTTTGGGCCAATATTTGTTGACCTGGCAATGACTTTTTGGGACATTTTAATCTGCAATTCATGTAGAGATATTGTAATATATACATATTAATATTAAAAGCAATGTAACATCAATATGCAATTTGTCAATAGTGTTATGGTGTCTGTTCTGTATTAAAAAGCATACTGCCATGTCAGGGGACTTAGTTAAGTCATACTGTGCTGTACTGGCTAGACTGAGAATCTTCTAGTTTTTAGTGCAAATAGGAAGTATGCCAAATGAATGTCCCACTTGTAGGATACTTGACTTGACCTGAGACGGATGAACATCGAGTCCTCGTCACAGTTCACTCTCTTTAGTGCTGTGTCTGTTTTCAAATGTGAGGTGTGACAAATGTCCCTCTTTTGGGACGAGTAAGTAAACTTGACCTACAGGAGTTGAACATTGAGTCTGGGCCACCCCTCACAGTCCCCCTCACACCCCTCCGGGCCACCCCTCACAGTCCCCATTACAGCCTGAAGGCCACCCCTCACAGTCCCCATTACAGCCTGAAGGCCACCCTTCACAGTCCCCATTACAGCCTGAAGGCCACCCCTCACAGTCCCCATTACAGCCTGAAGGCCACCCCCTCACAGTCCCCATTACAGCCTGAAGGCCACCCCTCACAGTCCCCATTACAGCCTGAAGGCCACCCCTCACAGTCCCCATTACAGCCTGAAGGCCACCCCTCACAGTCCCCATTACAGCCTGAAGGCCACCCCCTCACAGTCCCCATTACAGCCTGAAGGCCACCCCTCACAGTCCCCATTACAGCCTGAAGGCCACCCCTCACAGTCCCCATTACAGCCTGAAGGCAGACTCAGAATGCACTGACCTTAATGTGGCTAATGTCAGAGGTCAATGACAGTCATTTGTGGCTGTGTCCCAAATAGCACCCTATTAACTATACAAACGGCACCCTATTAACTATACAAACGGCACCCTATTAACTATACAAACGGCACTCTATTAACTATACTTTTGACAAGTGCCCTATGGGCTCTATGGATCCTGGTCAAAAGTAGTGCATTAAATAGGGAATAGGGTGGTATTTGGGACGCGTAGACATTCTGTGTGTTCATGACCAGTACAGTGCTCACTCAAGTATCTCAAGTGTGTATCATGTATCGCAGCCCCCCTCAAGTTTGATCTATTCGTATTCTGAAAATAAAGAAAAATCTATTTTACTGATGAGTTAATTCACAGATATGGAATTTAGCTATCAGTGCTCCCTCAAAAAAGGAGTTGTCTGACCCCTCTGAGTGTAGTTAATCTGCTCTCTCTCATCTCTCTCCTTTTAATTATGATGTGTTTAACTTTTGTGAACATTCACAGTTGACATGTCTGCAACGTTGATGTCGTCACTGTCCCAGCAGGTGCCTAAGGCTTCAAGTGAATGCATTTCCAGTTAAACGCGTTTCTAGGGCGTTTCAGGTGGATAAACTTTAACTGGGATATGGATGAATCTTCTGACTTTGTCCATGTCAAGGGTCTATTATTTTCTCCTTTAGACGGTTCAGCATTTCTCTTAGCAAGTGCGTCCTGCAGAGGTAATTCTGTGCAAATAATAGGCCTGGGTGTGGTAGGTGGTATTCGTGTCAAAACCTAGAAAAGTTATATGGTTTACCATTATATAATCTCATTATTACACAACTGGAGTTCAGGTCACACAGATAAGATCTTGCGCTAAAGTTCCTCTGCAGTGGATGGGATGTCCCGTTTGCTGCAGAGAGAACACTGCAGTCAGCGATACCGCCCGGGCTGGCTGTCTGTGTCAATCTGCAGAAAGACTCACCCCAATCTCCGACTCTGACATGGTTCACACACTTCTCAGCTAATAGCCTAGCTTTATATTACCCTACTGGCCAAGACAGTGTTTTTAGCATGATGGTTTGACAGCAGAGCAGGCGTTGTTTTTCTACGTTGGGAGGTTTTCAGAGCGAGCTCCACGTTTCAATCACGTGTCAGTCCCTATGGAGGGCGGCTTTGGTTCACGCGACCTCACTCACTTCATCGCCAATGTACTGTTGAGGTGGTGGAGATTGAGTTGCAACTCCGAGGACGGAATTCACACGTTGAACTAAAGTTATTATGGCACCTTCTCCCTCAGTGCCCTCAAGTGAACGGGACCAGTTCTGTCGAATTATATGCCGAGGAAACTTCTCCAAGTAAGCCTCCTATCAAGTGCACTATCAAAAGGATGGATCGCGCATCTCAAGTGTAGGAATCTCCATCTCCTCGAGCGCAGAACACCACCTTTGTTGTTTACTGAAGTTCCTATTTAAAATCAAGAGGGAAATTGGTCAACATCTTATTGAAAATTAAGGTATGTATATAAGTATACTTAAGTATACTGTATTTCAGTCTTCATGAATAAATAGTTATTGTTCTAGACAAGTGTATTTGCATGTATGTATTTATTTGTATAGGGTTTTAGGGATATGCTTTTATGTATTTTTTAAACTCACAAATGCATAACAATTTAGGGTTTTCCCACCGGGCACAAATTGATTGCATCAACGTTGTTTCCACGTCATTTCAACGACACAAAATCCAATGGGATAACGTTTAATCAATGGGAAAAACTGATTGGATTAGCAAAAAGTAATCGATCTAAAGGAATTTCGGGAATGTTTGTACTTTTTTAATTACAGTGAGCTCCAAAAGTTTTGGGACAGTGACACATTATTTATTGTTTTGGCTCTGTATTCCAGCACTTTGGATTTGAAATGATATAATGACTATGAGGTTTAAAGTGCAGACTGTCTGTTTTAATTTGAGGGTATTTTCATCCATATTGGGTGAACCGTTTAGAAATTACAGCACTTCTTGTACATAGTCCCCCCATTTCAGAGGACAAAAAGTATTGGGACAAATTCACTTATAATGTATGTGTATTAAAGTAGTCAAAAGTTTAGTATTTGGTCCCATATTCCTAGCACGCAATGATTACATCAAGCCTGTGAAGCAAAAATATCATACCACCAGGACATGCTAACCTAGGGTATGATATTTGTGTGTCTGTAACTTTCTCAATCATCATTATTCACGATTCATTCAGGACTATCCGTAATCATGGTAGCATCGACATTAATGTAGAAGTGTTTAGAAACATATTGTATTCTTATTTACAATAAAAGTGACTCAAAAATTACATAATACATTATTTACCATTCATTTCTATTGGGCACAAAATAATCTGAAAAACAACCAAAACAAACAGCAAATGCATCCAACAAGTTTGTAGAGTCACAAGCTTGATGTAATCATTGCGTGCTAGGAATATGGGACCAAATACTAAACTTTGGACTACTTTAATACACATATAAGTGAATTTGGCCCAGTACTTTTGGTCCCCTAAAATGGGGGGACTATGTACAAAAGGTGCTTTAATTTCTAAATGGTTCTCCCGATATCGATGAAAATACCCTCAAATTAAAGCTGGCACTTTAACCTCACAGTCATTGTATCATTTCAAATACAAAGTACTGGAGTACAGAACCAAAACATTTTTAAAAAATGTCTCACTCTCCCAATAGTTTTGGAACTCACTGTAAATCCAATGACATGGTTCAAATTAATTTTGATTTGAAGTTGAATTCATGTTAGTTGACAACTCAATCAAATGTAAATCAGAACTAGACGTAGAACTGACGTCTGTGTCCAGTGGGTTGTTTTCGGCTGTAATATTCATGATAGCTGCTACTGCCACACAAAAGACGGGTTGGTTGTTTAGCAACAAAACCGAGGCGTGTGCAACTATGGGGCAAGACGGACGGGTTGGCTTAGATTGTTGACAACATGTAAACTATATTTAGTCTCCAATGTTTATTGAAAACATAAAATACATTTGCACAATGAGCACTTATTGTCTTTCAAATACATCGTTACAGTTGTTGGTTAGCTAGCTAGCGAATTTTAGCCATATTAGCATAGACGTGACATCAGTCAAAACACCTCAAAACAAGACATGATATCAAGAACAAGATATAAAACTAGCTGAAAACTACGATTCCCCACATGGCAGCTTCTAGTCATTGTTGCTAGCGATCTGGCCATTCCGAATCACAACACACAGCGTTCACAAGCACATGCATTGTTTTCATGACATTGTCAGCTAACCCCTCTATGAATTTATATGTTGGAATTTCGATTTGTGAGACTTGGAGTGCTGGAGCTTTTAATAAATAAATAAACAATTGATATGTTGGATTCAGGTCTCCATCGCAACCAAACATCTATGTTAAAGAAGATGACTAAATTACATCAAACTTTTATTTAAAGTGCATTTAAAGTTTGATTTGATTTAGCCCTATTCTATAACTTTGATTTTTGTTTGAGATGGAGACGTGAATCCAACATATCAATTGTTAATTTGTAGACAAACTGGAATTAAAGCCACACTAAGTCAGTGGCACAGATGGAACTATCCAAGCAGTAGATGCATCTCCTTTAAATGTTGATATTTGGTTGCACTGTCAACCAAACACAATTCAATATTACTTTTGTAATACAGTAAATAGCATAAAGTTAAGGCTATCTTATAAACTAATGTAACATTCAACCTTAAAATGAGTTTAACACATCATGGCCACATTTTGAGGTTACTGGAACTATACATTTCTTCTTCTGTAATCATATAAAGCGTGCATGTTCAAGATAGCATGCCTAGGTCACCGCAGGTCTGTGGAGATCTTCACAATTGCTGTAATAATCTGTCAGAATCTCGAACGGCATTGATCACTTGCACCAAGTACTTATAATGTAATTTCAATTACAATCCAGGTCATTTGGTTCTGCTATTAGATGAAGCACAGTGATATCACATTAATCTGTTGCATAAATAAACAAAATATCTGACATTGTATTCCCATTTGAACTTTGCTGTGCTTTTAAATGGTTGAAAGTGCAGTGATAAATATTTGGGTGACAACTAAACCAAAAATCTCACATCGTTTTTCCATTAGAATTTGGTTGTGCTTTTAGATGGTTGAAAGCAGTGATAACACATTGGAAATTCAATTAACTTTTGGCTGTCTTTTTGAGTGGGTGAATATAGGTTGTAATCTCATTGATCAACGTCTCAACCAAATGTTACCCAACATATCCACGTCGAAATGACATAGTGTGCCCAGTGGGATGTTTGTTCCTCTAACTAAATTAAAACAGCTAGTGGGTAGTGATGATCTGTTTGTTCCAAACAGAGTTGTACGATTGTCCGGTAATGCAACAAGAAAACTCTGATCTGAAGAGAGCAACTGGTCCAGCAGATTTTTATACAGAACGAGACCTCTCTATGAATTTACCATACTGCGGTGGTGTATGGTCCAGACCTGGGTTCAAATAATATTTGAAATCATTTCAAAAACTTAAGCTTTGCTTGATTGCCTGCCCTTAGGCATGCTGACCTGTCCACTACCTCCACTGACCATCTTGCTATGAGCTTCCAGATCCTCTCAAGACTGCGGCTGTCCATCTGGAGGCTTCAAGAAGTACTCAAGCTGACTTGATCTATCTGATCCAGCTACTGTTGTAGCCTATATTTATTTTTACATGACTTCTTTGTTGTTTATTTAGCTTAACAATCGCTTTGAGATTCTGTCTGTAATAAAAAAAAAACTATAAAAGTGTAATGTATTACTATTATTATTGATTGAGCTCTCCTTGTTGCAATGGAACTAATAGAAAAGTCCCAAAAGTGCAAACCCTGAGCACCTGGCACTCCAGACGAGCTAATGCAAACGCTCAAAGTATTTGAAAGATTTCAAATAGTACTTGAACCATTTTGAATACTGTGGTGTATGAGTTCACAGTACTGTGGTGTATGAGTTCACAATACTGTGGTGTATGAGTACACAATACTGTGGTGTATGAGTTCACAATACTGTGGTGTATGAGTACACAATACTGTGGTGTATGAGTTCACAATACTGTGGTGTATGAGTTCACAATACTGTGGTGTATGGTCGTTCCATTCTCCTTTTCAGGGATAATAAACTAAGCCAAAAGCTTTTCAACTAACCACCAAGCAGCTTTTTAGCAACGTAATCTCACCATTCCGCATGACTAATGTATTTTGCGTTTCTCATTAACACCAAAAGAGCTGATTCAAGAATGTGAGAATGTCAGATTGGCTATTAGTGTTGTATTGTATTACTGTAGTATGGAGTCTAATGGGAGGCAGAGCTACCGCAGTTGTAGCTATGGATACGCGGTCACAAAGCTTGTTCACACAGTAAGGCCTATCAAAGTAAACTGATACAGTGTCTCATTGTATTCAACACTTTAAAAGTATCTAATGTCTTCATTTCAGTTGTTTGCTCTCACATATTGAAAAACCTTGAGTTGAGAACAATTACTCTGAGATGAGAGCATCTTTTGTTCTGTTAATTTAACTTTTGTATCGCCTGATGACCAATATCCTCTTCCAACCCGGCCTACTCCAGCACAAACTAATCAACATGCCTAATACATTGTAATGAATTGCCCTAGTTGACAAAACACTAAAAAAGGAGTTGGATGCTGTAACTGTAGGTAACTGAACCCACTGGGCATAGTCGACGTCAATTCAACGTCTATGTGAATTCAAGTGAAATCAATACAAATTTGAACCATGTCTTTGGATTTAGGTAAAAAGTTGGATGAGAAAGAAATACCCAAAATCTCTAAATCTGTTTACGTTGATGACTTTTTGGTAAATCCAATTAGTTTCCCATTTTGATTCAATGCCATCAGAAGGAAAAACTGAATTTTTGTTGAAATGAAGTGGAAACAACAGTGATTCATCCACTTTGTGCCCATTGAGAAAGCTTCTAACCACAGGAGGTTAGTGGCACCTTGATTTTTTACATTTACATCATTTAGCAGACGCTCTTATCCAGAGCCACTTACAAATTGGTGCATTCAACTTATGATAGCCAGTGGGACAACCACTTTTTTTTTTTTTTATGGGAGTGGGGGGTAAAATGATTACTTTATACTATTCCAGGTATTCCTTAAAGAGGTAGGGTTTCAAGTGGGGAGGATGGGCTCGTGGTAACGGCTGGAGCGGAATAGGTGGAATGGTATCAAATACATCAAACGCGTAGTTTCCAGGTGTTTGATGCCACTCCATTTGCTCCGTTCCAGCCATTATTATGAGCCGTCCTCCCCTCAGCAGCCTCCACTGCTTCTAACTAACACCTTGGGCTCTATTTTAACAAACCTAACGCAATTGTAAATCTAAGCGCAGGCGGTAGGAAACGTTATAGGTTCAGGGGTGTTTCAGAAATATTTTTGGTATTTTCACTATTGCAAATATCGGCGTACTTGCTGGCCTTGGCCGAAAGGGCTCAGTTTTGATGAATAAACAAGTTGTGGGTGTGTCAAGCCTTGGCCCCTCACTGGCCAATCAAAACGTGCTCCATGGCGAAATATGTGGTTGCTTCAAGTTGTGTATTTATGTTTTTTTTTATGTATTGCCTTCGAATAAACTCCAATTCCAATGTTAATCCGTTATAGTTTGTTAAATGGCTTACAGAAATTAAATAACAAAATGTAGACCTATCTTTGGTAAATACATTAACTTGAACCCATTTGCAGTCCACATTGTTCTAAGTAATTCACACTGATATAGGGGCTAGACCTAGTGTAAATTACATTATGGCTGAGCATGGACATGCCAAACATCGTCAATAAGAAGATTAAATTAATTATTGATAAGGCATAAAAAGAGAACAAATATTTCTAATCAAATTCGAAACAAAACAACTTGTTTTAAATAGGCTATGTCACACTTAAAGGCCCCATCATTTCTCCCCGTGGGCATATAATATTAAAACAACGCTGTCACGGTTCAGACAGACGACCAGAGGACCACAATTGCGTCACACCAGAAAGTTTATTAAACTTAAGGGAAAAGGGAAGTAGGGAGTGAATGAAGGCTCCAGGGGTAACAGGGATCCCGTCCAATGTGCTGGGTCTGTGCCCCCCCCAGTGGCAGCGATGCGTCCTATGAAGCCGGTGGTGGGTGGTCCAGAAGTCCTGGGGGGGGGAGACACAGACACAACAGGGCGGAATGAAACAAGGCAGCAGTACAGTTCAAGGGAAATCCAAAATACGTAGTAGCAAGGCAGAAGGCTGGTCAGAGTTACCGGGATTGAAGAGTAGTCAGGAGTCGTAATGGCAGAAGCAGGTCTGGATCTCCTGAGGCAGAAGAGTATCCAAAAAACAGGCAGGTCCGGGGTCACAAAACCAGGGTGAGCCAGAAGCGCGAGCAAACAGGTTCCGGGTGTGAGCTTTGCAGACGATCTGACACCGGAGAGCTGAAAGACAGGGCCTTAAATACTGGGAGAGGTAGTGGGTAATGCAGCGCAGCTGGCAGAGTAATTAGAGCAGAGCAGAGCAGGGACAGGTGGAGCTAGTTAGGCTGAGTAGAGAGAGTGGTGAGCAGAGTGGAAGAAAATTAAGGTGGTAACCTGGTGGAGTGAGAGGCCCATGACAGAACCCCCCCCCCAAGGGACGGCCCCAGAAGTCCCAAGAGCAACACCACGCCGGGCGGGAGGAGGGGAGCCGGAGGAGGGCTAGAACTCCTCCGAACGGTCCGAGTGAACGTCCTCATCCTCGGAGGAAGCCGGAGGGCCGTGGTCGGGAGATGGGACAGGTCCCGAGACAGGATCAGGCACAGGACAGGAAGCCGAGCGGGCAGGACGGTTAGGGACCCCTCTGGGGCGGCCCCTACGGATTGCAGGTTGATCAGGATGCCGTTGGTGGAAAGCGGTGATGAGAGTCCTATCCACAATCCGACTAGCTGGCACCCAGGTCCTTTCCTCAGGTCCATAGCCCTCCCAGTCAATGAGGTACTGGAGACCCCTACCCCTCCGTCTGGACCGAAGCAGGCGGCGGACGGTGTAAACCAGACCACCATCGACGAGCCGTGGAGGAGGAGGACCAGGCGCAGCAGGGACCAGCGGACTCTCATGGATGGGCTTAATCTTAGACACATGGAAAGTGGGGTGCACCCTCAGGGAATTAGGCAGTTGGAGCCGGACAGCAGTTGGGCTAATCACTCTTATGATAGGGAATGGGCCAATGAACCGAGGTGCCAGCTTCTGCGACTCCACCCTGAGTGGCAGGTTCTTCGATGACAACCACACCCTTTGACCAACATGGTAGGTGGGAGCAGGAATTCTCCGACGGTTGGCCCCGGTAGTGTAGCTGGCAACGGATCTGAGGAGTGTGGCTCGGGCTTGTGACCAGGTGCGGCGACATCGACGGGCAAAAGCAAGTGCAGATGGGCAAGTAACCTCCTCTTCCTGGCTGGCAAATAGAGGAGGCTGGTATCCATAAACACATTGGAAAGGGGACATACCGATGGCAGAGCAGGTCAGAGAATTGTGTGCGTACTCCACCCATGTCAATTGCTGCGACCAGGAGTGGGGGTTGCGTGAAGTCATGCATCGCAGTGCCTTCTCGAGCTCCTGATTAGCCCGCTCTGACTGCCCATTGGATTGGGGATGGAATCCGGAAGTCAGACTGACTGTGGCTCCCAGCAGGTGACAGAACTCCTTCCAAAAAGCGGAGGAGAATTGTGGACCACGGTCAGAAACTACATCCTTTGGCAGTCCGTGGATCCGGAAGACGTGTTCCAGGACCACCTGGGCGGTCTCCTTGGCGGTTGGGAGCTTGGGGAGGGGAATGAAGTGTGCCATCTTGCTGAAACGGTCAACGATGGTGAGAATGACGGTCATGCCACTTGAAGGGGGCAGCCCCGTGACAAAGTCAAGGGCGATGTGAGACCAGGGACGTCTGGGCACAGGCAGGGGCTGCAGCAATCCGGCTGGGGGCTGGCAGGACGACTTGTGTTGGTTGCAGATGGGGCAGGCTTGGACGAATTCCCGTACATCCTTCCTCAGAGAGGGCCACCAGAACCTCTGGGCGAGCAGGTTGTAAGTGCGGGTGGAGCCAGGGTGACAAGCTAGGCGGGAGTCATGTCCCCACTGAACGACCTGGGACCTCAGGTCTTCGGGGACAAAAAGGCGGTCAGCTGGGCAAGTGCTGGGACCTGGCTGGTTACGGAGAGCCTCCAGCACCTGTTCCTCAACAGCCCAGGTCAGAGCTGCAACGATGCAGGGACTTGGCAGAATCGACACAGGGTCCTTGGAGGGGGTGTCATCCTTCTGGAATTGACGGGAGAGGGCGTCTGGCTTGGTGTTGCGTGATCCAGGCCGGTATGACAGAGTGAAATTAAACCTGGTGAAGAACAGGGCCCAGCGGGACTGCCTGGAGTTCAACCGTTTGGCCGTGCGGATGTACTCCAAGTTCTTATGATCGGTCCAAACGAGAAATGGAATGGTGGACCCCTCCAGCCAGTGACGCCACTCCTCCAAGGCAAGCTTCACAGCCAGCAGCTCACGGTTCCCTATGTCGTAATTGCACTCAGAGGGGGACAACCGACGTGAGAAAAAGGCACAGGGATGGAGCTTCCTATCCTCCGCAGCCCACTGAGAAATCACAGCACCAACTCCCACATCCGAGGCGTCCACCTCCACAATGAATTGCCGGTCCACATCAGGCATCTGGAGGATGGGAGCGGAGGTGAACCTCACCTTGAGGGTACTGAAGGCTTTGTCGGCTGCTGGGGTCCAGGTGAAGGGTTGCTTGGTGCTGGTTAGAGCAGTGAGAGGGGCAGCAACGGTACTGTAGTTCCGGATAAACTTCCTATAGAAGTTAGCAAACCCCAGAAACTGTTGCAGCTTCTTTCTGTTCTCCGGAACTGGCCATGAAGTGACTGCTGATACTTTGGCAGGATCCATTTGGATACTTCCCTCTGCCACTATGTACCCCAGGAAGGCCACTGTCTTGACGTGAAACTCACATTTCTCTGCCTTGGCGTAGAGGGAATTCTCCAGAAGACGATGAAGGACTTGCTGGACATGGCGGGTGTGTTCAGACAGGTTTCTGGAGTAGATTAAGATGTCATCCAGGTAAACGAAGACAAACTTGTTTAACATGTCCCGCAGTACATCATTCACTAGAGCCTGGAACACAGCAGGAGCATTGGTGAGGCCAAAAGGCATAACCAGATACTCGTAGTGGCCTGTTGGTGTATTGAATGCGGTTTTCCATTCATCTCCCTCCCGGATCCGCACTAGGTGGTAAGCGTTTCTGAGATCCAACTTGGTAAAAACAGTGGCTCCCTGGAGCAACTCAAAAGCAGAGGCGAGCAGAGGCAGAGGGTAACGTTTTTTCACTGTGATGTCGTTGAGTCCCCTGTAGTCGATGCAGGGGCGAAGAGATCCGTCCTTCTTCCCCACAAAGAAGAAGCCAGCACCAGCAGGAGATGAAGATGAACGGATTAATCCTGCGGACAGAGAGCCATTGATGTAGTCCTCCATGGACTTTCTTTCAGGAGCAGACAACGAATAAAGACGACCCTTTGGAGGAGCTGTTCCAGGGAGGAGGTCGATGGCACAGTCGTACGGTCGGTGAGGGGGCAGAGATGTGGCTCTTGCTTTGTTAAACACCTCTCTGAGACCATGGTAGCATTCTGGGACATTGGAGAGGTCAGGAGCGGAGTTAGTAGGTACTGGCCGAGGGGGTAGTGCGGCAGCAAGCAGGCAGGTTCGGTGGCAGTCCTCTCCCCACTCCCTGATCACCCCGGTCACCCAGTCGAGCTGAGGGTTGTGCCGGCGGAGCCATGGGTAACCCAGGATGAGGGGTTGGCCTGGAGAGGGGAGCAGGTGAAACTGGATAGTTTCTTGATGGTTTCCGGACAGACCCATCGAGACCGGGGCCGTGACATGAGTGACCGATCCGAGTAAGTGTCCGTCCAGTGCCCGGGCAGGAATAGGAGGTGTCAAACGGAGGTTCTCCAGTCCCAGTTGGCGTGCCAGCTTGATGTCCATTATGTTGGCTTCGGCGCCAGAATCCACCAGAGCAGCCAGGGTGTGAGTTGAGTCAGAGAGGCGGAGGTGAACTTGCAGCAGGGGTTTGCGGTCGGAGGACTGGATGGTCATTGAACTCAACCGGACTCCCCCTATGCCCGGTGAGCTTCGGCCCTTTAAAGGGCAGGTTACCACACGATGTCCATCACCTCCACAATAGAGGCAGAGGCTTGAGGTGAAGCGGCGCTGGCGCTCTGCAGGAGTGAGAGAGGCTCGCCCAATCTCCATAGGCTCAGACTGATCAAGCTGACCTGGGTGAGTGGCAGTAGATGACAGGAGCCCAGTCGGATCTCTCCGAATGCCGGTAGTAGGTGGACCTTGGCGCCCCCTCTCACGACGACGGGTCTGTATCCTTCTGTCGATCCTGACAGTCAGTGCGATGGCTTCATCAAGAGTGGAAGGCAGTTCATGGGAGACCAACTCGTCCTTGATATAGTCAGCCAAACTATGGAAGAACGCGTCCACCAACGATGGTGTGTTCCAAGAACTTCGTCTAGCCAGGGTTCGGAAGTCGATGGAATGGTCTGCGACTGTACGTCTGCCTTGTCGAATACTGAACAGTTCACGAGACGCCTCTGCGGTGGGTGAATCCAGGTCAAACACCTTCAGCATCTCCTCAGCAAACAGGTCGAAGGTTGCACATGCGGGGGTTTGACGTTCGAACTCTGCTGTTCCCCAGAGTCGAGCTCGGCCCGTCAGGTGAGTGATGGCATACCCAACTTTAGCCCCCTCCGTGGCGAAGGTCCTTGGCTGCAAGGAGAACTGAAGTCGGCAGCTAGTCAGGAATGGCCGGACCTGGGTTGAATCGCCGTTGAACCGCTCGGGGTTTCCAATCTTGGGTTCCGGAGCAGCGGCTGCAATGACCGGGGCAGGTAACTCGGGGGCAGGGCTGGTGGGCAGACTGGCTGGGGTAAGGTTGGTGAGGAGTTGAATGATCATGGCGAGTTGTTGTTGCTGCTGCTGGAACTGCTGCTCATGCTCATCGGTTTCCATGTCGGGGAAAGTGTGCGCTGAGTCCATAATGGTCAGATCGTACTGTCACGGTTCAGACAGACGACCAGAGGACCACAATTGCGTCACACCAGAAAGTTTATTAAACTTAAGGGAAAAGGGAAGTAGGGAGTGAATGAAGGCTCCAGGGGTAACAGGGATCCCGTCCAATGTGCTGGGTCTGTGCCCCCCCCAGTGGCAGCGATGCGTCCTATGAAGCCGGTGGTGGGTGGTCCAGAAGTCCTGGGGGGGGGGAGACACAGACACAACAGGGCGGAATGAAACAAGGCAGCAGTACAGTTCAAGGGAAATCCAAAATACGTAGTAGCAAGGCAGAAGGCTGGTCAGAGTTACCGGGATTGAAGAGTAGTCAGGAGTCGTAATGGCAGAAGCAGGTCTGGATCTCCTGAGGCAGAAGAGTATCCAAAAAACAGGCAGGTCCGGGGTCACAAAACCAGGGTGAGCCAGAAGCGCGAGCAAACAGGTTCCGGGTGTGAGCTTTGCAGACGATCTGACACCGGAGAGCTGAAAGACAGGGCCTTAAATACTGGGAGAGGTAGTGGGTAATGCAGCGCAGCTGGCAGAGTAATTAGAGCAGAGCAGAGCAGGGACAGGTGGAGCTAGTTAGGCTGAGTAGAGAGAGTGGTGAGCAGAGTGGAAGAAAATTAAGGTGGTAACCCGGTGGAGTGAGAGGCCCATGACAAACGCAGACTATGAAGGGTTTTACGCACATCCAAACTTTTCACAGTAGCTGGACAAAGATCCAATATCAATAGAAAGGGGGAATGTTCACCATTATACTGCTCACAAATAGGCCTATGTTTTATGAACATAATCGGAACCATTTTACAGATCTGATCACATTCACACATCTCCAGAAGTGGCCTTGTAAGCACGCCACGGACGTTGTCACCATAAAACCAGGAAGGTGAATCATTCTAATAAGTTTGGTTGTAATAAAATTAAACGATAAAGAAGCGATCTATTTTTAAAAAAAAACAACAACAATAAATAAATGTAACGATCATAAAATCGACCAGAATAAAAAACTGAAAACAAGCAATTTTTACAGGTTACAGATCACTTCTAAATACCGTTATCTCTCGTTTCATGATGGGCATGGACACGTAGCCTATATCATGGAGGGGGTTTTACTCACATCCAAAACAGGACCTGCATGGCTGAAATAATGTGGGCCTGCCTTTAACGAATAGATAAAAAGGGAATGTCAGCTCACTGTTTACTCCTCCCAAATGTATTTATATTGTTTTTATATATACAGTGCATTCGGAAAGTATTCAGACCCCTTCCCTTTTTTAAAATTTTGTTACGTTACAGCCTTAATGTAAAATTGATTAAATTGTTTTATTCCCCCCTCATCAGTCTACACACAATACCCCATAATGACAAAGCGAAAACAGGTTTTTAGACATTTTTGCGGATGTATTAAAACAAAAAAACAGAAATACCTTATTTACAAGTATTCAGACCCTTTACTGTGAGACTCGAAATTGAGCACAGGTGCATCCTGTTTCCATTGATCATCCTTGAGATGTTTCTACAACTCCATTGGAGTCCACTTGTGATAAATTCAATTGATTGGACATGATTTGGAAAGGCACACACCTGTCTGTATAAGGTCCCACAGTTGACATTGCATGTCAGAGCAAAAACCAAGCCATGAGGTCGAAGGAATTGTCCGTAGAGCTCCGAGACAGGATTGCGTCGAGGCACAGATCTGGGGAAGGGTACCAAAAAATGTCTGCATCATTGAAGGTCCCCAAGAACACAGTTGCCTCCATCATTCTTAAATGGAAGGAGTTTGGAACCACCAAGACTCTTCCTAGAGTTGGCCGCCCGGCCAAACTGAGCAATCGGTGGAGAAGGGCCTTGGTCAGGGAGGTGACCAAATACCCAATGGTCACTCTGACAGAGCTCCAGAGTTCCTCTGTGGAGATGGGAGAATCTTACAGAAGGACAACCATCTCTGCAGCACTCCACCAATCAGGCCTTTATGGTAGTGGCCAGACGGAAGCCACTCCTCAGTAAAAGGCACATGATAGCCCACTTGGAGTTTGCCAAAAGGCACCTAAAGGACTCTCAGACCATGAGAAACAAGAATCTCAGGTCTGATGAAACCAAGATTGAACTCTTTGGCCTGAATGCCAAGCGTCACGTCTGGAGGAAACCTGGCACCATCCCTACGGTGAAGCATGGTGGTGGCAGCATCATGCTGTGGGGATGTTTTTCAGCAGCAGGGACTGGGAGACTAGTCAAGATAAGGGAAAGATGAACAGAGCAAAGTACAGAGAGATCCTTGATGAAAACCTGCTCCAGAGCGCTCAGGACCTCAGACTGGGGCGAAGGTTCACCTTCCAACAGGACAACGACCCTAAGCACATAGCCAAGACAATGCAGGAGTGGCTTCGGGACAAGTCTCTGAATGTCCTTGAGTGGCCCAGCCAGAGCCCGGACTTGAACCCAGTCGAACATCTCTGGAGAGACCTGAAAATAGCTGTGCAGCGACGCTCCCCATCCAACCTGACAGAGCTTGAGAGGATCTGCAGAGAAGAATGGGAGAAACTCCCCAAATACAGGTGTGCCAAGCTTGTAGGGTCATACCCAAGAAGACTTGAGGCTGTAATCGCTGCCGAAGGTGCTTCAACAAAGTTCTGAGTAAAGGGTCTGAATACTTACGTAAATTTGATATTTCCGTTTTTTTATTTTTTATAAATGTGCAAACATTTCTAAAAACCTGTGTTTGCTTTGTCATTGTGGGGTGTTGTGTGTAGATTGAGGATTTCATCCGTTTTAGAATAACGCTGTAACATAATAAATTGTGAAAAAGTCAAAGGGTCTGAATACTTTCCGAATGCACAGTGTTTATATATATTTACTTTATTTATTTTATTTTATTTCACCTTTATTTAACCAGGTAAGCCAGTTGAGAACAAGTTCTCATTTACAACTGCGACCTGGCCAAGATAAAGCAAAGCAGTGCGATAAAAACAACAACACAGTTACAATTTCGTAGTAACACTGGAATGATAGATGTGCAAAAGATGATGTGCAAATAGAGATACTGGGGTGCAAATTAGCAAAATAAATAACAATATGGGGATGAGGTAGTTGGATGGGCTAATTACAGATGGGCTGTGTACAGGTGCAGTGATCGGTAAGCTGCTCTGACAACTGAAGCCTAAAGTTAGTGAGGGAGATAAGAGTCTCCAGCTTCAGAGATTTTTGCAGTTCGTTCCAGTCATTGGCAGCAGAGAACTGGAAGGAATGGTGGCCAAATGAGGTGTTGGCTTTGGGGATGACCAGTGAGATATACCTGCTGGAGCGCAGACTACGGGTGGGTGTTGCTATGGTGACCAGTGAGCTAAGATAAGACAGGGATTTGCCTAGCAGTGATTTATAGATGAGCTGGAGCCAGTGGGTTTGGCGACGAATATGTAGTGAGGGCCAGCCAACAAGAGCGTACACGTCACAATGGTGGGTAGTATATGGGGCTTTGGTGACAAAACGAATGGCACTGTGATAGACTACATCCAATTTGCTGAGTAGAGTGTTGGAGGCTATTTTGTAAATGACATCGCCGAAGTCAAGGATCGGTAGGATAGTCAGTTTCACAAGGGCATGTTTGGCAGCAAGGCCAAACATGCCGCAGGGCCAGGGCCAGACGGATTACCAGGACGTGTACTCCGAGCATGTGCTGACCAACTGGCAAGTGTCTTCACTGACATTTTCAACATGTCCCTGACTGAGGTTGTAATACCAACATGTTTCAAACAGACCACCATAGTCCCCGTGCCCAAGGACTCTAAGATAACCTGCCTAAATGACTACCGACCCGTAGCACTGACGTCTGTAGCCATGAAGTGCTTTGAAAGGCTGGTCATGGCTCACATCAACACCATTATCCCAGAAACCCTAGACCCACTCTAATTTGCATACCGCCCCAACAGATCCACAGATGATGCAATCTCTATTGCACTCCACACTGCCCTTTCCCACCTGGACAAGAGGAACACCTATGTGAGAATGCTATTCATTGACTACAGCTCAGCATTCAACATCATAGTGCCCTCAAAGCTCATCACTTAGCTAAGGATCCTGGGACTAAACACCTCCCTCTGCAACTGGATCCTGGACTTCCTGACGGGCCGCCCCCAGGTGGTAAGGGTAGGTAACAACACATCTGCCACACTGATCCTCAACACGGGGGCCCCTCAGGGGTGCGTGCTCAGTCCCCTCCCGTACTCCCTGTTCACCCATGACTGCATGGCCAGGCACGACTCCAACACCATCATTAAGTTTGCCGACGACACAGCAGTGGTAGGCCTGATCACCGACAACGATGAGACAGCCTATAGGGAGGAGGTCAAAGACCTGGCCATGTGGTGCCAGGATAACAACCTCTCCCTCAACGTGACCAAGACAAAGGAGATGATTGTGGACTACAGGAAAAAAAAGAGGACTGAGCACGCCCCCATTCTCATCGACGGGGCTGCAGTTGAACAGGTTGAGAGCTTCAAGTTCCTTGGTGTCCACATCACCAACGAACTATCATGGTCCAAACACACCAAGACAGTCGTGAAGAGGGCACGACAAAGCCTATTCCCCCTCAGGAGACTGAAAATATTTGGCATGGGTCCTCAGATCCTCAAAAAATTCTACAGCTGCACCATCGAGAGCATCCTGACTGTTTGCATCACCGCCTGGTATGGCAACTGCTTGGCCTCCGACCGTAAGGCACTACAGAGGGTAGTGCGTACGGCCCAGTACATCACTGGGGCCAAGCTTCCTGCCATCCAGGACCTCTATACCAGGTGGTGTCAGAGGAAGGCCCTCAAAATTGTCAAAGACTCCAGCCACCCTAGTCATAGACTGTTCTCTCTGCTACCGCACGGCAAGCGGTACCGGAGTGCCAAGTCTAGGTCCAAAAGACTTCTCAACAGCTTCTACCCCCAAGCCATAAGACTCTAAACAGCTAATCATGGCTACCCGGGCTATTTGCACTGCCCCCCCCCCCCCCCCCCCCCACCCCATCATTTTACGCTACTGCTACTCTGTTAATTATTTATGCATAGTCACTTTAACTCTACCCACATGTACATATTACTACAACTATCTCAACTAGCCGGTGCCCCCGCACATTGACTCTGCACTGGTACCCCCCTGTATATATAGCCTCCCTACTGTTATTTTATTTTACTTCTGCTCTTTTTTTCTCAACACTTTTTTGTTTTATTCTACTTTTTTTATTAAAAATAAATGCACTGTTGGTTAAGGGCTGTAAGTAAGCATTTCACTGTAATGTCTGCACCTGTTGTATTCGGCGCATGTGGCCAATAAAATGTGATTTGATTTGTTACGAAATAGGAAGCCGATTCTAGATCTAACTTTTGATTGGAGATGCTTAATGTGAGTCTGGAAGGAGAGTTTACAGTCTAACCAGACACCGAGGTATTTGTAGTTGTCCACATACTCTAGGTCAGACCCGCCGAGAGTAGTGATTCTAGTCGGGTGGGCGGGTGCAAGCAGCGTACGGTTGAAGAGCATGCATTAGTTTTACTAGTGTTTAAGAGCAGTTGGAGGCTACGGAAGGAGTGTTGTATGGCGTTGAAGCTCGTTTGGAGGTTTGTTAACACAGTGTCCAATGAAGGGCCAGATGTATACAAAATGGTGTCGTCCGCATAGAGGTGGATCCGAGCGTCACCAGCAGCAAGAGCAACATAATTGATATACACAGAGAATAGAGTCGGCCCGAGAATTTAACCCTGTGGCACCCCCATAGAGTCTGCCAGATGTCCAGACAACAGGCCCTCCGATTTGACACATTGAACTCTATCTGAGAAGTAGTTGGTGAACCAGGCGAAGCAGTCATTTGAAAAACCAAGGCTATTTAGTCTGCCAATAAGAATGCAGTGGTTGACAGAGTCGAAAGCCTTGGCCAGGTCGATGAAGACGGCTGTGCAGTACAGTCTTTTATCGATCACGGTTATAATATCGTTTAGGACCTTGAGCGTGGCTGAGGTGCACTCATGACCAGCTCGGAAACCAGATTGCATAGTGGAGAAGGTACGGTGGGATTCGAAATGGTCGGTGATCTGTTTGTTAACTTGGCTTTCAAAAACTTTCGAAAGGCAGGGCAGGATGGATATAGGTCTATAACAGTTTGGATCTAGAGTGTCACCCCCTTTGAAGAGGGGGATGACCGCGGCAGCTTTCCAATCTCTGGGGATCTCAGACATTACGAAAGAGAGGTTGAACAGGCTAGTAATAGGGGTTGCGACAATTTCGGCGGCTAATTTTAGAAAGAAAGGGTCCAGATTGTCTATCCCAGCTGATTTGTAGGGGTCCAGATTTTTCAGGTCTTTCAGAACATCAGCTGTCTGAATTTGTGTAAAAGAGAAGCGGGGGGGGGGGGGCATGGGGAAGTTGCAGTGGAGGGTGCAGAGCTGGTGGCCGGGGTAGTGGTAGCCAGTTGGAAAGCATGGCCAGCCGAAGCAAAATGCTTGTTGAAATTCTCGATTATTGTAGATTTATCGGTGGTGACAGTGTTTCCTAGCCTCAGTGCAGTGGGAAGTTGGGAGGAGGTGCTCTTATTCTCTATGGACTTTACAGTGTCCCAAAATATTTTGGAGTTAGTGCTACAGGATGCACATTTCTGTTTGAAAAAGCTAGCCTTTGCTTTCCTAACTGATTGTGTATATTGGTTCCTGACTTCCCTGAAAAGTTGCATATCGCGGGGGCTGTTCGATGCTAATGCAGTACGCCACAGGATGTTTTTGTGCTGGTCAAGGGCAGTCAAGTCTGAGGAGAACAAGGGGCTATATCTGTTCTTAGTCCTGAAGTTTTTGAATGGGGCATGCTTATTTAAGATTGAGAGGAAAGCACTTTTAAAGAACAACCAGGCATCCTCTAATGACGGAATGAGGTCAATATCCATCCAGGACACCCGGGCCAGGTCAATTAGAAAGGCCTGCTCGCTAAAGTGTTTTAGGGAGCGTTTGACAGTGATGAGGGGTGGTCGTTTGACCGCGGACCCATTACAGATGCAGGCAATAAGGCAGTGATCGCTGAGATCCTGGTTGAAGACAGCGGAGGTGTATTTAGAGGGTAAATTTGTCAGGATGATATCTATGAGGGTGCCCATGTTTACAGATTTTGGGTTGTACCTGGTAGGTTCGTTGATAATTTGTGTGAGATTGAGGGCATCTAGTTTATATTGTAGGTTGGCCGGGGTGTTAAGCATATCCCAGTTTAGGTCACCAAGCAGTACGAACTCTGAGGATAGATGGGGGGCAATCAGTTCACATATGGTGTCCAGGGCACAGCTCAGGGCTGAGGGAGGTCTGTAGCAAGCGGCAACAGTGAGAGACTTATTTCTGGAAAGGTGGATCTTTAGAAGTAGAAGCTCAAACTGTTTGGGCACAGACCTGGATAGTATGATAGAGCTCTGCAGGCTCTCTCTACAGTAGATTACAACCCCACCCCCTTTGGCAGTTCTATCGAGACGGAAAATGTTGTAGTTGGGGATGGAAATTTCTGAATTTTTGGTGGCCTTCCTAAGCCAGGATTCAGACACTGCTAGAACATCAGGGTTGGCGGAGTGTGCTAATGCAGTGAATAACTCAAACTTAGGGAGGAGGCTTCGGATGTTAACGTGCAAGAAACCAAGGCTTTTACGGTTACAGAAGTCAACAAATGATAATGCCTGGGGAGTAGGAGTGATACTGGGGGCTATAAGGCCTGGGTTAACCTCTACATCACCAGAGGAACAGAGGAGGAGTAGAATAAGGATACGGCTAAAGGCTTTAAGAACTGGTCTTCTGGTGCGTTGGGTACAGAGAAAAAAAGGGGCAGATTTCCGGGCGTTGTAGAATAGATTCAGGGCATTATGTACAGACAAGGATATGGAAGGATATGAGTACAGTGGAGGTAAACCTAAGTGTTGGGTAACGATGAAAGAGATAGCATCACTGGTGGATGGGTTTATATTAATATACAGTTGAAGTCGAACCCTAAAGGCTGAAGAAAGAATTCCCAGAGGCTCATCCTAAATTCCCCCATAGGTCCAACCATAGATTGTATATATACTAAACAAAAATATACAGTTGAAGTCGGAAGTTTGCAGATCTTCTCCAAGTCATTAAGGTTTCGAGGCTGACGTTTGGCAACTCGAAACTTCAGCTCCCTCCACAGATTTTCTATGGGATTAAGGTCTGGAGACTGGCTAGGCCACCCCAGGACCTTAATGTGCTTATTCTTGAGCCACTCCTTTGTTGCCTTGGCCGTGTGTTTTGGGTCATTGTCATGCTGGAATAACCATCCACGACCCATTTTCAATGCCCTGGCTGAGGGAAGGAGGTTCTCACCCAAGATTTGACGGTACATGGCCCCGTCCATCGTCCCTTTGATGCGGTGAAGTTGTCCTGTCCCCTTAGTAGAAAAACACCCCCAAAGCATAATGTTTCCACCTCCATGTTTGACGGTAGGGATGGTGTTCTTGGGGTCATAGGCAGCATTCTTCCTCCTCCAAACCAGGTGAGTTGAGTTGATGCCAAAGAGCTCGATTTTGGTCTCATCTGACCACAACACTTTCACCCAGTTCTCCTCTGAATCATTCAGATGTTCATTGGCAAACTTCAGACGGGCCTGTATATGTGCTTTCTTGAGCAGGGGGACCTTGCGGGCGCTGCAGGATTTCAGTCCTTCACGGCGTAGTGTGTTACCAATTGTTTTCTTGGTGACTATGGTCCCAGCTGCCTTGAGATCATTGACAAGATCCTCCCGTGTAGTTCTGGGCTGATTCCTCGCCGTTCTCATGATCATTGCATCTCCACGAGGTGAGATCTTGCATGGAGCCCCAGGCCGAGGGAGATTGACAGTTATTTTGTGTTTCTTCCATTGCACCAACTGTTGTCACCTTCTCACCAAGCTGCTTGGCGATGGTCTTGTAGCCCATTCCAGCCTTGTGTAGGTCTACAATCTTGACCCTGACATCCTTGGAGAGCTCTTTGGTGTTGGCCATGGTGGAGAGTCTGATTGATTGCTTCTGTGGACAGGTGTCTTTTATAAAGGTAACAAGCTGAGATTAGGAGCACTCCCTTTAAGAATGTGCTCCTAATCTCAGCTCGTTACCTGTATAAAAGACACCTGGGAGACAGAAATATTTTCTGTTTTTTTTGTTGTTATTCTGTCTCTCACTGTTCAAATAAACCTACCATTGAAATTATAGACTGATCATTTCTTTGTCAGTGGGCAAACGTACAAAATCAGCAGGGGATCAAATACATTTTTCCCTCACTGTATATTCAGGTCTTGCCATAGATTTTCAAGTAGATTTAAGTTAAAACTGAAATTCGGCCACTCAGGAACATTCACTGTCTTCTTGGTAAGCAACTCCGGTGTAGATTTGGCCTTGTGTTTTAGGTTATTGTCCTGCTGAAAGGTGAATTCATCTCCCAATGTCTGGTGGAAAGCAGACTGAACCAGGTTTTCCTGTAACAACAAAATTTGGAAAAAGTCAAGAGGTGTGAAGGCACTGTACGCTGCTGCTACTGTTTATTATCTATCCTTTTGCCTAGTCACTTTAACCCTATATATACATACAGTTGAAGTCGGAAGTTTAAATACACCTTAGCCAATTACATTCACACTCAGTTTTTCACAATTCCTGACATTTAATTCTAGTAAAACATCCCTGTCTTATGTCAGTTAGGATCACCCCTTTATTTTAAGAATGTGAAATGTCAGAATAATAGTAGAGAGAATGATTTATTTCAGCTTTTATTTATTTTATCACATTCCAAACATTTCGGGTAGCCTTCCACAAGCTTCACACAATAAGTTGGGTGAATTTTGGCCCATTCCTCCTGACAGAGCTGGTGTAACTGAGTCAGGTTTGTAGGCCTCCTTGCTCGCACATGCTTTTTCAGTTCTACCCACAAATGTTCTATAGGTTTGAGGTCAGGGCTTTGTGATGGCCACTCCAATACCTTGACTTTGTTGTCCTTAAGCCATTTTGCCACAACTTTGGAAGTATGCTTGGGGTCATTGTCCATTTGGAAGACCCATTTGCGACCAAGCTTTAACTTCCTGACTGATGTCTTGAGATGTTGCTTCAAGATATCCACATAATTTTCCTTCCTCATGATGCCATCTATTTTGTGAAGTGCACCAGTCCCTCCTGCAGCAAAGCACCCCCACAGCATGATGCTGCCACCCCCGTGCTTCATGGTTAGGATGGTGTTCTTCGGCATGCAAACATCCCCCTTTTTCCTTCAAACATAACGATGGTCATTATGGCCAAACAGTTCTATTTTTGTTTATGGTGTTTATACTTGCATACTATTGTTTGTACAGATGAACATGGTACCTTCAGGCGTTTGGAAATTGCTCCCAAGGATGAACCAGACTTGTGGAGGTCTACAATTTCTTTTCTGAGGTCTTGGCTGATTTCTTTTGATTTTCCCATGATGTCAAGCAAAGAGGCATTGATTTTGAAGGTAGGCCTTGAAATACATCCACAGGTACACCTCCAATTGACTCAAATGATGTCAATTAGCCTATCAGAAGCTTCTAAAGCCATGACATCATTTTCTGGAATTTTCTAAGCTGTTTAAAGGCACAGTCAACTTAGTGTATGTAAACTTCTGACCCACTGGAATTGTGATACAGTGAATTTTAAGTGAAATAATATGTCTGTAAACAATTGTTGGAAAAATTACTTGTCTCATGCACAAAGTAGATGTCCTAACCGACTTGCCAAAACTATAATTTGTTAACAAGAAATGTGTGGAGTGGTTGAAAAACAAGTTTTAATGACTCCAACCTAAGTGTATGTAAACTTCCGACTTCAACTGTATCTACCTCAATTACCTCGTATCCCTGCACATTGACTCTGTACTGGTACCCCCCGTGTATAACCAAGTTATTTCCTCGTTTCCCTAACCTTTGTATAGCCAAGGAAAGTGGAGAGCGCGCCTTCAGCTTTGTGCGTTGTGCCCGGCCCGCGTGATCTGCGATTTTCCGTGAATCTGATTGGTCAAGACACACACAGAGCCTGCAGCGGCACTCAGATATGAAGGATAAATAGTTAGCGAGTTGACAAATGATGAGGCAAATTGGTAAAAAAGCACTTTGCCCCTGTTTTTGATGCTTTTGCGTCAATATGGATATGATAACTATCCAGATATGCTAACTATCCAGATATGCTAACTATCCAGATATGCTAGCTATCCAGATATGCTAACTATCCAGATATGCTAACTATCCAGATATGCTAACTATCCAGATATGCTAGCTATCCAGATATGCTAGCTATCCAGATATGCTAGCTATCAAATCAAATCAAATTTTCAAATAAAATCACATTTTATTTGTCACATGCTCCGAATACAACTGGTGTAGACTTTACCGTGAAATGCTGACTAAACCAACAATGCAGTTTTAAGAAAATAGAGTTAAGAAAATATTTACAAAATAAACTAAAGTAAGGAACATTAGAATAACAATAATGAGGCTATATACAGGGGGGTACCGGTACCAAGTCAATGTGCGGTGGTACAGGTTAGTCGACGTAATTTGTACATGTATGTAGGGGTAAAGTGACTATGCATAGATAATAAACAGCGAGTAGCAGCAGTGTAAAAACAAAGGGGGGCCTACCACCGTTGTGTCGTCAGCAAACTTAATGATGGTGTTGGCGTCGTGCTTGGCCACGCAGTCGTGGGTGAACAGAGGGTACAGGAGGGGACTAAGCACGCACCCCTGAGGGGCCCCCGTGTTGAGGATCAGCGTGGCAGATGTCCAGGATCTAGTTGCAGAGGGAGGTGTTCAGTCCCAGGGTCCTTAGCTTAATGATGAGCTTGGAGGGCACTATGGTGTTGAACGCTAAGCTGTAGTCAATGTACAACATTCTCACATAGGTGTTCCTTTCGTCCAGGTGGGAAAGGGCAGTGTGGAGTGCGATTGAAATTGCGTCATCTGTGGATCTGTTGGGGCGGTATGCGAATTGGAGTGTGTCTAGGGTTTCCGGGATGGTGGTGTTGATGTGAGCCATGACCAACCTTTCAAAGCACTTCATGGCTACCGACGTGAGTGCTACGGGGCGGTAGTCATTTAGGCAGGTTGCCTTCGCTCTCTTGGGCACAGGGACTATGGTGGTCTGCTTGAAACATATAGGTATTGCAGATTCGGTCAGGGAGTGGTTGAAAATGTCAGTGAAGACACTTGCCAGTTGGTCCGCGCATGCTCTGAGTACACGTCCTGTTAATCCGTCTGGCCCCGCGGCCTTGTGAATGTTGACCTGTTTAAAGGTCTTGCTCACATCGGCTACGGAGAGCATGACCACACAGTCGTCCGGAACAGCTGGTGCTCTCATGCATGCTTCAGTGTTGCTTGCCTCGAAGCGAGCATAAAAGGCATTTAGCCCATCTGGTAGGCTCGCGTCACTGGGCAGCTCGCGGCTGGGTTTCCCATTTGTGGTCCATAATGGGTTTACAAGCCCTGCCACATCCGACGAGCGTCAGAGCCGGTGTAGTAGGATTCAATCTTAGTCCTTTATTGACGCTTTCCTGTTTCGTCTGAGGGCATAGTGGGATTTCTTATAGGCGTCCGGATTAGTGTCCTGCTCCTTGAAAGCGGCAGCTCTAGCCTTTAGTTCGGTGCAGATGTTGCCTGTAATCCATGGCTTATGGTTGGGATATGTACGTACGGTCACTGTGGGGATGACGTCGTCGATGCACTTATTGATGAAGCCAGTTTCTGAGGTGGTATACTCCTCAATGCCATTGGATGAATCCGTGGATGACGTGGATGAACATATTCCAGTCTCTGCTAGCAAAACACTCCTGTAGCGTAGCATCCACGTCATCTGACCACTGGTACTTCCTGCTTTAGTTGTTGCTTGTAAGCAAGAATCAGGAGGATAGAATTATGGTCAGATTTGCCAAATGAAGGGCGAGGGAGAGCTTTGTACACGTCTCTGTGTGTGGAGTAAAGGTGGTCTCGAGTTTGTTTTCCTCTGGTTGCACATGTGACATGGTGGTAGAAATTAGGTAAAACGTATTTAAGTTTGCCTGAATGAATGTCCCAGGCCACTAGGAGCACCTCTTCTGGTTGAGCATTTTCTTGTTTGCTTATGGCCTTATACAACTCGTTGAGTGCGGTCTTAGTGCCAGCGTCGGTTTGTGGTGGTAAATAGACGGCTACGAAAAATATAGATGAAAAATCTCTTGGTAGATAGTGTGGTCTACAGTTTATCATGAGGTACTCTACCTCAGGCGAGCAATACCTCGAGACTGCCTTAATATTAGACATCGCGCACCAGCCGCTATTGACAAATAAACACACACCCCCACCCCTCGTCTTACCGGACGTAGCTGTTCTTTCCTGCCGATGCACAGAAAACCCAACCAACTTTAAATGGCCATGTACTCTTATAATCTCCACCCGGCACAGCCAGAAGAGGACTGACCACCCCTCATAGCCTGGTTCCTCTCTAGATTTCTTCCTAGGTCCCACCCTTCATCTTACCGGACCTAGCTGTTCTGTCCTGCCGATGCACAGAAAACCCAGCTAGCATATCTATGTGGAAGATGGATATGCTAGCTATCCAGATATGCTAGCTATCTACACGGAAGATGGATATGCAAGCTATCCAGATATGCTAGCTATCTACACGGAAGATGGATATGCTAGCTATCCAGATATGCTAGCTATCTACACGGAAGATGGATATGCTGGCTATCCAGATATGCTAGCTATCCACACGGAAGATGGAAACACATACATTTGCGCACCCTCCCTCCCCCTCAGGCACACACACAAACGTACTAGTGGTGCGCGAGTTTGTTCACCCGTACCTGCCCAAAGTTGCTAATAACCAATCCGAAACTGCCCGACTATATGTGATAAAGTGAAAATCTGAGGCCCGCACCCGACCCTAACCCACTAATATAGAAAATGCGCTGTAGGCTACAGTCGGAGACGGTGTAACGATTTTTTGACACGGGGTGCAGCAATTATTTTGTTGCCTGATTTAGATATGTTTCTGCTTATAAATTCCGACATTTTGGTATGCTATTTGTTAGTCAACTTGTCTATAATTTTACTGAACAAAAATAGAAATGCAACATGTAAAGTGTCGATCCTATGTTTCATGAGCTGAAATAAAAGATCCCAGAAATGTTCCATACGCACAGAAAGCTTATTTCTCTCAAATGTTGTGCACAAATTTGTTTACATCCCTGTTAGTGAGTATTTCTCCTTTGCCAAGATAATCCACCCAACTGACAGGTGTGGCATATCAAGAAGCTGATTAAACAGCATGATCATTACACAGGTGCTGGGGACAATAAAAGGCCACTCTAAAATGTATAGTTTTGTCACACAACTCAATGCCACAGTTCTGAGGGAGCGTGCAATTGGCAAGCTGACTGCAGGAATGTCCACCAAAGCTGTTGCCAGAGAATGTAATGTTAATTTTTCTACCATAAGCCGCCTCCAGATCCTGAGGTCCATTGTCGTGCCATTCATCTGCCGCCATCACCTCATGTTTCAGCATGATAATGCACGGCCCCATGTCGCAAGGATCTGTACACAATTGCTGGAAGCTGAACGTTTCCCAGTTCTTCCATGGCCTGCATACTCACCAGACATGTCACCCGTTGAGCATGTTTGGGATGCTCTGGATCAACATGTACGACAGTGTGTTCCAGTTCCCGCTAATATCCAGCAACTTCACACAGCCATTGAAGAGGAGTGGGACAACATTCTACAGGCCACAATCAACAGCCTGATCAACTCTATGCGAAGGAGATGTGTCACGCTGCATGAGGCAAATGGTGCTCACACCAGAGGTTTTCTGATCCACGCCCCTACCTTTTTTTGAAGGTATCTGTGACCAATTGATGCATATCTGTATTCCCAGTCATGTGAAATCCATAGATTAGGGCCTAATGAATGTATTTAAATTGACTGATTTCCTTATATGAACTGCAACTCAGTAAAACTTTGAAATTGTTGCATGTTGCATTTATATTTTTGTTCAGTGTAGATACATGCATCTTTTCTTCTGTCAAATGTTGCCCCAGAAGACTAAATAAACTCTTGCTCATCAGAATAACGTCATAAATCGATAAAACTAATGACATCGGTAAAGTTTTCTCTGTCATCTCTGCTTCTTTCGCGGAGCAAAGATGTTTAGGGACCTGGGATAAAATGCAATCACAAAAAAAATCTTGAACGATTTTCTGTGCAAAATGTCCAAATGACATCAGTTTGACCGGATATAAGGAAATAGAAATCTGTGAAAATGACCCAACATGTTTCTGATAAGATTTCAGATCGGCTTGGATGCATATTTCATGTGGTTGAACAGCTTTTATGATGCTGATAAAGACAGCACCTCTACAGACGGTATCTAACTGTGCATTTGCATTCTCTGAAGATGTTGAAAGAAATAAATCATATTTCTCCACTCCTGTTCCCAAGTCCAAATTTTGCCTACATTTGGTGTATCATTTTACTGCAAGAAATTCTCAATTCTGCAGGAGTTAATATTAATGCTATGTGAGAGGTTATAGACCTACAGTCAGTCCACATTGTCTGTTTTGCCTCCGTAGATCAACGTTAATTTTTTCTGCCCGTTCCCTAAAGCGATTGACGTGTAGGGAGAGCTTTGTACGTGTCTCTGTGTGTGGAGTAAAGGTGGTCTAGAGTTTTTTTTCCCTCTGGTTGCACATTTAACATGCTGGTAGAAATGAGGTAGAACGGATTTAAGTTTCCCTGCATTAAAGTCCCCGGCCACTACGAGCGCTGCCTCTGGATGAGCGTTTTCCTGTTTACTTATGGCCTTATACAGCTCATTGAGTGCAACCTTAGTGCCAGCCTCGGTTTGTGGTGGTAAATAGACAGCTACGAAAAATATAGATGAAAACTCTCTTGGTAAATAGTGTGGTCTACAGCTTACCATGAGATACTCTACCTCAGGCGAGCAAAACCTTGAGACTTCCTTAGTATTAGATTTTATGCACCAGCTCTTGTTTACAAATATACACAGACCGCCACCCCTTGTCTTACCGGAGTCAGCCGTGCTATCCTGCCGATGTAGCGTATATCCCACCAGCTGTATGTTATCCATATAGTCGTTCAGCCACGACTCTGTGAAACATAAGATATTACAGTTTTTAATGTCCTGTTGGTAGGATAACCTTAGTCTTAGGTTGTCCAATTTATTTTCAAATGATTGAACACTGTTGCCATGATTTTCACTTTTATCAAACCTTTTTTTCGAACCAGAAAAGTCCCTCTTATGCAAGGGTGATTGTCATGTTATTTCTAACTTGTGTGTGTCTGTTTGTCGTTACAGGTGCCAGACTAACCTCGAGACAGCTGTTGATCTATCTCCCTATCCACACACCAGAGGATGACACTACAATAGACAGTAGACACTTTTCAATTCTCTCTGCTGCTTCACAGCCCGCCTTTCACCATGCTACCTAAAGAGCACAACAGGTATAGCACCGTACACCTCTACCTGTCCTTCCACCTGTCCTTCCACCTGACCTTCCACGTCTACTACACCTGTCCTTCCAACTGTCCTTCCACCTGACCTTCCACGTCTACTACACCTGTCCTTCACCTGTCCTTTTACCTGTCCTTCTCCTGTCCTTCCACCTGACCTTCCATGTCTACTATACCTGTCCTTCTACCTGTCCTTCCATGTGTACTTCCACGTCTACTCCCCATGTCCTTCCAGCTGTCTTTCTACCTGTCCTTTTAACCTGTCCTTTGTGTCTTTAGCTATTTACTTGTCAAAATATTACATTCTGTTTTTGAAGAAATGACTGATGTCTAACTAGTGTAAATCTGTCAAGTCTGTTGAAGTGTTTCTTGGAATGTTCTCTGTAGTGTTTTCGCATCATCCCAGTACTTAGTGTCTCTGTGTCACTCATAGTGAACATGATTCACATTCCTTCAGCACTTTTAACCTATGGAAACTGTACATGTTCTGTCTCATTCCTAACTCACGCACACACATACACACACACATTCCTTACCATTGAAATAACCAGCGTCATGTTCTAATGAGTCTGTTACAAACATTCCCAGATCTAATGCCTATGTGACTTGCCTAGTTAAATAAAGGTTAAATAAATAAATAAAATAAAAATGTGGATAGTAGTTGCACGGTGGTGGTAGACTTGAAATAATACTTTTTGTTGGTGGCCCACTCTGAAGGTATGCGCAAATTAAGGAGTGTGGCTTTAACGCTTGTGTCTACAGCGGTGGTAGATTAAAAAAGTTCTTAAAAATGATCCGTTGCTGATCTGTATCGGACACATGTTGGGAGGTCACAGAAGTAAAGAGCAACAGTTAACTCTCTCATGACTCTCATTTTATTGTTTTATTTAATTTAACCTTTTATTTATTTATTTTACTTTTATTTAACTAGGCAAGTCAATTAATAACAGATTCTTATTTACAATGACGGCCTACCAAGAGGCAAAAGGCCTCCTGCGGAGAGGTGCTAATGGGATTTTAAAAAACTAAAAGTAGGACAAAACACATTTAGTGTGTAGAGCATGGTGCTTGCAATGCCAGAGTAGTGGGTTCGATTCCCGGGACCACGTAAAATGTATGTACGCATGACTGTAAGTCGCTTTGGATAAAAGCGTCTGCTAAATGGCATATTATATTATAGTGTAGAGTCTACAGCAGTCTATGGTGTAGAGTCTACAGCAGTCTACTGTGTAGAGCCTACAGCAGTCTATGGTGTAGAGTCTACAGCAGTCTACTGTGTAGAGCCTACAGCAGTCTATAGTGTAGAGCCTACAGCAGTCTATAGTGTAGCAGTCTACAGTGTAGAGCCTACAGCAGTCTATAGTGTAGAGCCTACAGCAGTCTATAGTGTAGAGCCTACAGCAGTCTACAGTGTAGAGCCTACAGCAGTCTATAGTGTAGAGCCTACAGCAGTCTATAGTGTAGCAGTCTACAGTGTAGAGTCTACAGCAGTCTATAGTGTAGCAGTCTACAGTGTAGAGCCTACAGCAGTCTATAGTGTAGAGTCTACAGCAGTATATAGTGTAGAGTCTACAGCAGTCTATAGTGTAGAGTCTACAGCAGTCTATAGTGTAGAGTCTACAGCAGTCTATAGTGTAGAGTCTACAGCAGTCTATAGTGTAGAGTCTACAGCAGTATATAGTGTAGAGTCTACAGCAGTATATAGTGTAGAGCCTACAGCAGTCTATAGTGTAGAGTCTACAGCAGTCTATAGTGTAGCAGTCTACAGTGTAGAGCCTACAGCAGTCTATAGTGTAGAGTCTACAGCAGTATATAGTGTAGAGTCTACAGCAGTCTATAGTGTAGAGTCTACAGCAGTCTACAGTGTAGAGCCTACAGCAGTCTATAGTGTAGAGTCTACAGCAGTATATAGTGTAGAGTCTACAGCAGTCTATAGTGTAGAGTCTACAGCAGTCTATAGTGTAGAGTCTACAGCAGTCTATAGTGTAGAGTCTACAGCAGTCTATAGTGTAGAGTCTACAGCAGTATATAGTGTAGAGTCTACAGCAGTATATAGTGTAGAGCCTACAGCAGTCTATAGTGTAGAGTCTACAGCAGTCTATAGTGTAGCAGTCTACAGTGTAGAGCCTACAGCAGTCTATAGTGTAGAGTCTACAGCAGTATATAGTGTAGAGTCTACAGCAGTCTATAGTGTAGAGTCTACAGCAGTCTATAGTGTAGAGTCTACAGCAGTCTATAGTGTAGAGTCTACAGCAGTCTATAGTGTAGAGTCTACAGCAGTCTATAGTGTAGAGTCTACAGCAGTCTATAGTGTAGAGCCTACAGCAGTCTATAGTGTAGAGCCTACAGCAGTCTATAGTGTAGAGTCTACAACAGTCTATAGTGTAGAGTCTACAACAGTCTACAGTGTAGTCTACAGCAGTCTATAGTGTAGAGCCTACAACAGTCTATAGTGTAGTCTACAACAGTCTATAGTGTAGAGCCTACAGCAGTCTATAGTGTAGAGCCTACAGCAGTCTATAGTGTAGAGCCTACAGCAGTCTATAGTGTAGAGTCTACAGCAGTCTATAGTGTAGAGCCTACAGCAGTCTATAGTGTAGAGCCTACAGCAGTCTATAGTGTAGAGCCTACAGCAGTCTATAGTGTAGAGTCTACAGCAGTCTATAGTGTAGAGCCTACAGCAGTCTATAGTGTATAGTCTACAGCAGTCTATAGTGTAGAGCCTACAGCAGTCTATAGTGTAGAGCCTACTGCAGTCTATAGTGTAGAGCCTACAGCAGTCTATAGTGTAGAGCCTACAGCAGTCTATAGTGTAGAGCCTAGAGCAGTCTATAGTGTAGAGTCTACAGCAGTCTATAGTGTAGAGTCTACAGCAGTCTATAGTGTAGAGCCTACAGCAGTCTATAGTGTAGAGCCTACGACCTTCCACGTCTACTACACCTGTCCTTCACCTGTCCTTTTACCTGTCCTTCTCCTGTCCTTCCACCTGACCTTCCATGTCTACTATACCTGTCCTTCTACCTGTCCTTCCATGTGTACTTCCACGTCTACTCCCCATGTCCTTCCAGCTGTCCTTCTACCTGTCCTTTTAACCTGTCCTTTGTGTCTTTAGCTATTTACTTGTCAAAATATTACATTCTGTTTTTGAAGAAATGACTGATGTCTAACTAGTGTAAATCTGTCAAGTCTGTTGAAGTGTTTCTTGGAATGTTCTCTGTAGTGTTTTCGCATCATCCCAGTACTTAGTGTCTCTGTGTCACTCATAGTGAACATGATTCACATTCCTTCAGCACTTTTAACCTATGGAAACTGTACATGTTCTGTCTCATTCCTAACTCACGCACACACATACACACACACATTCCTTACCATTGAAATAACCAGCGTCATGTTCTAATGAGTCTGTTACAAACATTCCCAGATCTAATGCCTATGTGACTTGCCTAGTTAAATAAAGGTTAAATAAATAAATAAAATAAAAATGTGGATAGTAGTTGCACGGTGGTGGTAGACTTGAAATAATACTTTTTGTTGGTGGCCCACTCTGAAGGTATGCGCAAATTAAGGAGTGTGGCTTTAACGCTTGTGTCTACAGCGGTGGTAGATTAAAAAAGTTCTTAAAAATGATCCGTTGCTGATCTGTATCGGACACATGTTGGGAGGTCACAGAAGTAAAGAGCAACAGTTAACTCTCTCATGACTCTCATTTTATTGTTTTATTTAATTTAACCTTTTATTTATTTATTTTACTTTTATTTAACTAGGCAAGTCAATTAATAACAGATTCTTATTTACAATGACGGCCTACCAAGAGGCAAAAGGCCTCCTGCGGAGAGGTGCTAATGGGATTTAAAAAAACTAAAAGTAGGACAAAACACATTTAGTGTGTAGAGCATGGTGCTTGCAATGCCAGAGTAGTGGGTTCGATTCCCGGGACCACGTAAAATGTATGTACGCATGACTGTAAGTCGCTTTGGATAAAAGCGTCTGCTAAATGGCATATTATATTATAGTGTAGAGTCTACAGCAGTCTATGGTGTAGAGTCTACAGCAGTCTACTGTGTAGAGCCTACAGCAGTCTATGGTGTAGAGTCTACAGCAGTCTACTGTGTAGAGCCTACAGCAGTCTATAGTGTAGAGCCTACAGCAGTCTATAGTGTAGAGTCTACAGCAGTCTATAGTGTAGCAGTCTACAGTGTAGAGCCTACAGCAGTCTATAGTGTAGAGTCTACAGCAGTCTATAGTGTAGAGTCTACAGCAGTCTATAGTGTAGAGTCTACAGCAGTATATAGTGTAGAGTCTACAGCAGTATATAGTGTAGAGCCTACAGCAGTCTATAGTGTAGAGTCTACAGCAGTCTATAGTGTAGAGTCTACAGCAGTCTATAGTGTAGAGTCTACAGCAGTATATAGTGTAGAGTCTACAGCAGTATATAGTGTAGAGCCTACAGCAGTATATAGTGTAGAGTCTACAGCAGTCTATAGTGTAGAGTCTACAGCAGTCTATAGTGTAGAGTCTACAGCAGTCTATAGTGTAGAGTCTACAGCAGTATATAGTGTAGAGTCTACAGCAGTATATAGTGTAGAGCCTACAGCAGTCTATAGTGTAGAGTCTACAGCAGTCTATAGTGTAGCAGTCTACAGTGTAGAGCCTACAGCAGTCTATAGTGTAGAGTCTACAGCAGTATATAGTGTAGAGTCTACAGCAGTCTATAGTGTAGAGTCTACAGCAGTCTACAGTGTAGAGCCTACAGCAGTCTATAGTGTAGAGTCTACAGCAGTATATAGTGTAGAGTCTACAGCAGTCTATAGTGTAGAGTCTACAGCAGTCTATAGTGTAGAGTCTACAGCAGTCTATAGTGTAGAGTCTACAGCAGTATATAGTGTAGAGTCTACAGCAGTATATAGTGTAGAGCCTACAGCAGTCTATAGTGTAGAGTCTACAGCAGTCTATAGTGTAGCAGTCTACAGTGTAGAGCCTACAGCAGTCTATAGTGTAGAGCCTACAGCAGTCTATAGTGTAGAGCCTACAGCAGTCTATAGTGTAGAGTCTACAGCAGTCTATAGTGTAGAGTCTACAGCAGTCTATAGTGTAGAGCCTACAGCAGTCTATAGTGTAGAGTCTACAACAGTCTATAGTGTAGCAGTCTACAGTGTAGAGCCTACAGCAGTCTATAGTGTAGAGTCTACAGCAGTATATAGTGTAGAGTCTACAGCAGTCTATAGTGTAGAGTCTACAGCAGTCTACAGTGTAGAGCCTACAGCAGTCTATAGTGTAGAGTCTACAGCAGTATATAGTGTAGAGTCTACAGCAGTCTATAGTGTAGAGTCTACAGCAGTCTATAGTGTAGAGTCTACAGCAGTCTATAGTGTAGAGTCTACAGCAGTATATAGTGTAGAGTCTACAGCAGTATATAGTGTAGAGTCTACAGCAGTATATAGTGTAGCAGTCTACAGTGTAGAGCCTACAGCAGTCTATAGTGTAGAGTCTACAGCAGTCTATAGTGTAGAGCCTACAGCAGTCTATAGTGTAGAGTCTACAGCAGTCTATAGTGTAGCAGTCTACAGTGTAGAGCCTACAGCAGTCTATAGTGTAGAGCCTACAGCAGTCTATAGTGTAGAGTCTACAGCAGTATATAGTGTAGAGGCTACAGCAGTCTACAGTGTATTCTACAACAGTCTATAGTGTAGTCTACAACAGTCTATAGTGTAGAGCCTACAGCAGTCTATAGTGTAGAGTATACAGCAGTCTATAGTGTAGAGTCTACAGCAGTCTAAAGTGTAGAGCCTACAGCAGTCTATAGTGTAGAGCCTACAGCAGTCTATAGTGTAGAGTCTACAACAGTCTATAGTGTAGAGTCTACAACAGTCTACAGTGTAGTCTACAACAGTCTACAGTGTAGAGTCTACAGCAGTCTATAGTGTAGAGCCTACAGCAGTCTATAGTGTAGAGTCTACAGCAGTCTATAGTGTAGAGTCTACAGCAGTCTATAGTGTAGAGTCTACAGCAGTCTATAGTGTAGAGCCTACAACAGTCTATAGTGTAGAGTCTACAACAGTCTATAGTGTAGAGTCTACAGCAGTCTATAGTGTAGAGTCTACAACAGTCTACAGTGTAGTCTACAACAGTCTATAGTGTAGTCTACAACAGTCTATAGTGTAGAGCCTACAGCAGTCTATAGTGTAGAGCCTACAGCAGTCTATAGTGTAGAGCCTACAGCAGTCTATAGTGTAGAGTCTACAGCAGTCTATAGTGTAGAGTCTACAGCAGTCTATAGTGTAGAGCCTACAGCAGTCTATAGTGTAGAGTCTACAGCAGTCTATAGTGTAGAGCCTACAGCAGTCTATAGTGTAGAGCCTACAGCAGTCTATAGTGTAGAGTCTACAGCAGTCTATAGTGTAGAGCCTACAGCAGTCTATAGTGTAGAGCCTACAGCAGTCTATAGTGTAGAGCCTAGAGCAGTCTATAGTGTAGAGCCTAGAGCAGTCTATAGTGTAGAGTCTACAGCAGTCTATAGTGTAGAGTCTACAGCAGTCTATAGTGTAGAGCCTACAGCAGTCTATAGTGTAGAGTCTACAACAGTCTATAGTGTAGAGTCTACAGCAGTCTATAGTGTAGAGTCTACAGCAGTCTATAGTGTAGAGTCTACAGCAGTCTATAGTGTAGTCTACAACAGTCTATAGTGTAGAGTCTACAGCAGTCTATAGTGTAGAGTCTACAACAGTCTATAGTGTAGAGCCTACAGCAGTCTATAGTGTAGAGTCTACAGCAGTCTACAGTGTAGAGTCTACAGCTGTCTACAGTGTAGAGCCTACAGCAGTCTATGCCTCATGACTCAGTGTATAAAGCATTTAGTTTTGTTTAATCATATCACTGTGTTGTTTCTATCAAGGCAGCCAGTAGCAATAGTAGTAGACCAGTCTCAACATGACTGAGAAGCCACATGCTCTCTCTCTCTCTCTCTCTCTCTCTCTCTCGCTCTCTCTCTTTCTCTCTCTCTCCCTCAGCATTCGCCAATGTATTCCCATATATATTATTATATTACTTTATATTACTATTTAATTCTATGGGTTTCCCAATCCTGATCATCGTTCATTAAATGCCTGGGCTTGCTTGTCTTCCAACGGAGCTATTGGCTTACCGATGACTATATCGCCTGCTCACCCCCTCTCAACGTTTGAGTGATGGAATTCATCCAAACAGAGTTGCGGTTTGCAACGCTGATGCAATCTGGTATAAGTGGCGCTGAAAATAATCTCACTCCAGTGTGAGCTGTAGCCTATGTTATTGTGCTGTAGGTACAGATGTAGGATCTTAATTTGAGCCATTTTGCTACAGCAGGAAAAGAATCCTGCAGCAACAGGAAATGTTAATTATTATGTGGATTATACACTGCTCAAAAAAATAAAGGGAACACTTAAACAACACAATGTAACTCCAAGTCAATCACACTTCTGTGAAATCAAACTGTCCACTTAGGAAGCAACACTGATTGACAATACATTTCACATGCTGTTGTGCAAATGGAATAGACAACAGGTGGAAATTATAGGCAATTAGCAAGACACCCCCAATAAAGGACTGGTTTTGCAGGTGGTGACCACAGACCACTTCTCAGTTCCTATGCTTCCTGGCTGATGTTTTGGTCACTTTTGAATGCTGGCGGTGCTTTCACTCTAGTGGTAGCATGAGACGGAGTCTACAACCCACACAAGTGGCTCAGGTAGTGCAGCTCATCCAGGATGGCACATCAATGCGAGCTGTGGCAAGAAGGTTTGCTGTGTCTGTCAGTGTAGTGTCCAGAGCATGGAGGTGCTACCAGGAGACAGGCCAGTACATCAGGAGACGTGGAGGAGGCCGTAGGAGGGCAACAACCCAGCAGCAGGACTGCTACCTCCGCCTTTGTGCAAGGAGGAGCACTGCCAGAGCCCTGAAAAATGACCTCCAGCAGGCCACAAATGTGCATGTGTCTGCTCAAACCGTCAGAAACAGACTCCATGAGGGTGGTATGAGGGCCCGACGTCCACAGGTGGGGGTTGTGCTTACAGCCCAACACCGTGCAGGACGTTTGGCATTTGCCAGAGGACACCAAGATTGGCAAATTTGCCACTGGCGCCCTGTGCTCTTCACAGATGAAAGCAGGTTCACACTGAGCACATGTGACAGACGTGACAGAGTCTGGAGATGCCGTGGAGAACGTTCTGCTGCCTGCAACATCCTCCAGCATGACCGGTTTGGCGGTGGGTCAGTCATGGTGTGGGGTGGCATTTCTTTGGGGGGCCGCACAGCCCTCCATGTGCTCGCCAGAGGTAGCCTGACTGCCATTAGGTACCGAGATGAGATCCTCAGACCCCTTGTGAGACCATATGCTGGTGCGGTTGGCCCTGGGTTCCTCCTAATGCAAGACAATGCTAGACCTCATGTGGCTGGAATGTGTCAGCAGTTCCTGCAAGAGGAAGGCATTGATGCTATGGACTGGCCCGCCCGTTCCCCAGACCTGAATCCAATTGAGCACATCTGGGACATCATGTCTCGCTCCATCCACCAACGCCACGTTGCACCACAGACTGTCCAGGAGTTGGCGGATGCTTTAGTCCAGGTCTGGGAGGAGATCCCTCAGGAGACCATCCGCCACCTCATCAGGAGCATGCCCAGGCGTTGTAGGGAGGTCATACAGACACGTGGAGGCCACACACACTACTGAGCCTCATTTTGACTTGTTTTAAGGACATTACATCAAAGTTGGATCAGCCTGTAGTGTGGTTTTCCACTTTAATTTTGAGGGTGACTCCAAATCCAGACCTCCATGGGTTGATACATTTGATTTCCATTAATAATTTTTGTGTGATTTTGTTGTCAGCACATTCAACTATGTAAAGAAAAAAGTATTGAATAAGATTATTTAATTCATTCAGATCTAGGATGTGTTATTTTAGTGTTCCCTTTATTTTTTTGAACAGTGTAATTAAATTGTAATTCATGAAGGGATTATAGGGGAAAATCAAGTCTGACATTTCAGAGTGGAAATTGCTAACTTTAGAAACCTTATGAAAAATGTTGTCAGCAACAACAAAAGAGTGATCAAATCAAGATCCTACATCTGTAGGCTACAATTGTTAATGCAGAATCAGTCTGTAGTAGGTCTGGAACACTTTGAGTCCCACCGTCATGCAGGCATGATTTAACATTGTGTGTTTGAGCTACAGACTGCTGGGTTGTTGCATTGGATTAGTCTATTTCTTCTACCAGCCACTAGTCTGTGTGATTAACGGGAGCTGAGTTAGAGCAGTGTTTGTGAGACAAGGGCGGATCCCGAAAACGGTTCTTCTCACAAAAACGTCTGTAAAGTCCGAACAGTTTGAGCTACAAACTATTATGGCCCATCTATGAAGATCTGAGACTCACGAACACGCACTTTTTGCTCTATGACACTCACAAGCTACACAAGAGTCGTTAATCTTCTACATAGAAGATCATAGGAAATCCCAGGACATATAATACTGTAATAAGCTCACATAGTTGCTGTCACAAATTACAAACTCCACACAGTTGTCACTGACTAGTTGGATATTCATTTCCCACTGAGCAAACAATTTATGTACTTACAGCATTCTTTAGATTCATTTTTATCAGGTTTTTGCTTGGCGGACCAGCTACAGGACTGTTTCACTAGCACAGACTGGAATATGTTTTGGGATTCATCCGATGGCATTGAGGAGTTTAGTAACCGGCTTCATTAATAAGTGCATCGACAACGTCGTCCCCACAGTGACCGTACGTACAATCAGAAGCCATGGATTACAGGCAACATCTGCACTAAGCTAAAGGCTAAGAAATCCCGCTACGTCCTCCTCCGAACCATCAAACAGGCAAAGTGTCAATACAGGACTAAGATCGAATCCTACTACACCGACTCTGACACTCATCAGATGTGGCAGGGCTTGCAAACTATCAGAGAGTGCAAAGGGAAACCCAGCTGCGAGCTGCCCAGTGACGCGAGCCTACCAGACGAGCTAAATGCCTTCTATGCTCACTTCGAGGCAAACAACGCTGAGCCATGCATGAAAGCACCAGCTGTTCCGGACGACTGTATGATGTAAGACCTTTAAACAGGTTAATATTCATACTGATTACCAGGATGGGCAGGTAGCTTAGTGGGTAAGAGCGTTGTGCCAGTAACCGAAAGGTCGCTGGTTCTAATCCCCGAGCCGACTAGGTGAAAAATCTGTCGATGTGCCCTTAAGCAAGGCACTTAACCCTAATTGCTCCTGTAAATCGCTCTGGATGAGAGCGTCTGCTAAATGACTAAAAATGTAAAAAAATGATGTGTATTCAGAGCATGCGCTGGCAAGTGTCTTCACTGACATTTTCAACCTCTTCCTGACCCAGTCTGTAATACCTACATGTTTTAATCTGAACACCATAGTCCCTGTGCACAAGAACGCCAAGGTAACCTGTCTAAATGACTATCGCCCCATTGCACTCACATCTGTAGCCATGAAATGCTTTGAAAGGCTGGTCATGGCTCACATCAACACCATCATCCCAGACACCCTGGACCCACTCCAATTCGCATACCGTCCTAACAGATCCACAGATGACACAATCTCTATTGCACTCCACACTGCCCTTTCCCACCTGGACAAGAGGAACACCTATGTGAGAATGCTGTTCATTGACTACAGCTCAGCGCTCAACACCATAGTGCCCTCCAAGCTCATCACTAAGCTAAGGACCCTGGGACTGAACACCTCCCTCTGCAACTAGATCCTGGACTTCCTGACGGGCCGCCCCCAGGTGGTAAGGGTAGGCAACAACACATCTGCCACGCTGATCCTCAACACGGGGCCCCACAGGGGTGCGTGCTCAGTCCCCTCCTGTACTCCCTGTTCACCCACGACTGCGTGGCCACCCACGACTCCAACACCATCATTAAGTTTGCCGACGACGTGACGGTGGAAGGCCTGATCACCGACGATGATGAGACAGCCTATAGGGATGAAGTCAGAGACTTGGCAGTGTGGTGCCAGGACAACAACCTCTCCCTCAACGTCAGAAAGACAATGGAGCTGATCGTGGACTACAGGAAACGAAGGGCCGAGCACACCCCCATATTACAAAGGTGCCTCTACGTATTCTCAAGGAAGGGGTTCGGTATGAAGTACACTCCCTTCTAGCATGTGCTTGTGGTACCACTTCAACGCTTACTATAAAAGCAGGTGATCAGCGGGCCTTATTTGGCAATGGTCTTGGTAATTGGAGTGTGGCAATATATTTTGCATGATGCTTCCTTGACTAGACAACTGACGTTACCCAAAATTCAAAAAACAGTGGAGCACATTTCCGCATATGACCAAATGTAACGTTTTTGCTTACCGTTTCATACACATCTATGTGCTTTAACAAAGAAAAAACATATAGGCTATGAGGATTTTACGTTTATATACATAGCTACATCCATTGTAACAAGAAATAGATGATAATGGTGGTGAATAGCAATGAATGATTAGTGGTGCAGTCTGCTAAGATAGTTGGCTCATAATTCAATGGTTGTGAGTTCAAATCCCACATGGGGCATATATATATGTTATTTTTTTCCTTCAAATCCTTAAATTATAATATTCATCCCGTGCCCACACATTTAAAATTCTGAAAAGTGAAAGCATACCTGGTAGTAGTTGTAGGTTTTTATACAGTATCCCCAAGCCCAATCTGTGAGTTAATCCCAACACAATACTGCAATAAATGCGAGTCCACATTACAAATAAACTTTTTTTTTTGCCACATGTGGGTTTCGAGTTTTACACCGCAAGTGACAATAGATGTTAGGAACTCGGTGCCTTACCACTGGGAGCTAACTGTCTAGAGCCGTCTATGCCTTACCACTGGGAGCTAACTGTCTAGAGCCGTCTATGCCTTACCACTGGGAGCTAACTGTCTAGAGCCGTCTATGCCTTACCACTGGGAGCTAACTGTCTAGAGCCGTCTATGCCTTACCACTGGGAGCTAACTGTCTAGAGCCGTCTATGCCTTACCACTGGGAGCTAACTGTCTAGAGCCGTCTATGCCTTACCACTGGGAGCTAACTGTCTAGAGCCGTCTATGCCTTACCACTGGGAGCTAACTGTCTAGAGCCGTCTATGCCTTACCACTGGGAGCTAACTGTCTAGAGCCGTCTATGCCTTACCACTGGGAGCTAACTGTCTAGAGCCATATATACTCACGATGCATTTTATTATCAGAGCGCCAGGATAAAGTGACTAAGTGGGCAGTTGAAGTCGGCAAGGAGGGAAATATTTGTGGGGTTCTTGCATTGGAATTATATTTAATTCTGCTTACATCACGCTAAACACAAAGTTCAAAATGCAGAGACTCTTGAGATCACGAGTGCTTTTTGAAGTCTCTGTAGCCTTCGTAAGGACACAGATTCAGCAGGCTGCGGCAGGTAGAGGTGCAAATGAGTGTTGGGATTTATTTACACAGTGCTGGTGTTTTCAAAGATAACGGTAATATTTACAAGTGCATATATATATATAAAGTTCTGTCTTCAAAATGTCAGCGTTCAAGAGAAAAAAGCCTCTCATCAGGCAAAACCTGTCTTAACCAATAAAGCACAGGGTCTACCAGGCCCAGAGACAGCCTCCCCTAGAGTTACCCAAAAGTGAACTAACTAGAACATCCGCAAACAGGCACTTAAATACATTTGGCCACACCTATTCTTGGCGCACAGGCCAGGTACTGTATATCTATGCACGCTAAAGCGTGTGTTCAGACAACATTAAACGGACACGTACTCTCCAAGAGGAGTTACTACATGGAACCACCCAGTCAGGTTAGTCTCCTGAGTGGCGCAGTGGTCTAAGGCACTGCATCGCAGTGCTAGCTGTGCCACTAGAGATCCTGGTATTCACTAACTGTAAGTCGCTCTGGATAAGAGCGTCTGCTAAATGACTAAAATGTAAATGTTAACAGTGAAGAAAACATCTTTAAAAGCCATTATGATAATATAAGGCCATAACAATACCTAAATGTTCCGTGGGTCTACGAGATACTGTTGAATGGAGAGGAGATGTACAGTGCCAGTCAAAAGTTTGGACACACCTACTCATTCCAGGGTTTTTTCTTTATTGTTACTATTTTCTACAATGTAGAATAATAGTGAAGACATCAAAACAATGAAATAACACATATGGAATCATGTAGTAACCAAAAAAAGAGTTAAACAAATCCGAATATATTTGATATTCTTCAAAGTAGCCACCCTTTGCCTTGATGACAGCTTTGCACACTCTTGGCCCGGCCAAACTGAGCAATCGAGGGAGAAGGGCCTTGGTCAGGGAGGTGACCAAGAACCCGATGGTCAATCTGACAGAGCTCCAGAGTTCCTCTGTGGAGATGGGAGAAACTTCCAGAAGTATAACCAGCAATGCAGCCCTCCACCAATCAGGCCTTTATGGTAGAGTGGCCAGATGGAAGCCACTCCTCAGTAAAAGGCACATGACAGCCCGCTTGGAGTTTGCCAAAAGGCACCTAAAGACTCTCAGACCATGAGAAACAAGATTCTCTGGTCTGATGAAACCACGATTGAACTCCTTGGCCTGAATGCCAAGCGTCACATCTGGAGGAAACCTGGCACCATCCCTACGGTGAAGCATGGTAGTGGCAGCATCATGCTATTGGGATGTTTTTCAGCGGCAGGGACTAGGAGACTAGTCAGGATCGAGGGAAAGACGAACGGAGCAAAGTAAATAGAGATCCTTGATGAAAACCTGCTCCAGAGCACTCAGGACCTCAGACTGGGGCGAAGGTTCACCTTCCAACAGGACAACGACCCTAAGCACACAGCCAAGACAACGCAGTAATGGCTTCGGGACAAGTCTCGGAATGTCCTTGAGTGGCCCAGCCAGAGCCCGGACTTGAACCTGATCCAACATCTCTGGAGAGACCTGAAAATAGCTGTGCAGCGACGCTCCCCATCCAACCTGACAGAGCTTGAGAGGATCTGCAGAGAAGAATGGAAGAAACTCCCCAAATACAGGTGTGCCAAGCTTGTAGCGTCATACCCAAGAAGACTTGAGGCTGTAATCGCTGCCAAAGGTGCTTTAAGAAAGTACTGAGTAAAGTGTCTGAATACTTATGTAAATGTATATTTTAATAAATTTGCAAACATTTCTAAAAACCTGTTTTTGATTTGTCATTATCGGGAATTCTGTGTAGATTGATGAGGAAAAAAACAATTTAATCAATTTTAGAATAAGGCTGTAACATAACAAAATGTGGAGAAAGTCAAGGGTTCTGAATACTTTCCGAATGCAATGTAGACACTACACACATCAGTACACAATACACACTATACACATCAGTACACTATACACACTATACACATCAGTACACCATACACATCAGTACTCTATACACATCAGTACACTACATACACTAAACATCAGTTCAAAATACACACTATACACATCAGTACACTATACACATCAGTATATTATATACACTATACACATCAGTACACTATATATATTATACACATCAGTACACTATACACATCAGTACACTATACACACTCTACACATAAGCACACTATAAACACTATACTCATCAGTATACTAGATACACTATACACATCAGTACATTATGTACACTATGCACATCACTACACTATACACATCACTACATAATACACATCACTACACTATACACATCAACACACTATACACATCAGTACACTATATACACTATACACATCAGTACATTATGTACACTATGCACATCACTACATAATACACATCACTACACTATACACATCAGCACACTATACACATAAGTACACTATATACACTATACACATCAGTACATTATGTACATTATGCACATCACTACACTATACACATCACTACATACAGTGGGGAAAAAAAGTATTTAGTCAGCCACCAATTGTGCAAGTTCTCCCACTTAAAAAGATGAGAGAGGCCTGTAATTTTCATCATAGGTACACGTCAACTATGACAGACAAAATGAGAATTTTTTTCTCCAGAAAATCACATTGTAGGATTTTTTATGAATTTATTTGCAAATTATGGTGGAAAATAAGTATTTGGTCAATAACAAAAGTTTCTCAATACTTTGTTATATACCCTTTGTTGGCAATGACACAGGTCAAACGTTTTCTGTAAGTCTTCACAAGGTTTTCACACACTGTTGCTGGTATTTTGGCCCATTCCTCCATGCAGATATCCTCTAGAGCAGTGATGTTTTGGGGCTGTTGCTGGGCAACACAGACTTTCAACTCCCTCCAAAGATTTTCTATGGGGTTGAGATCTGGAGACTGGCTAGGCCACTCCAGGACCTTGAAATGCTTCTTACGAAGCCACTCCTTCATTGCCCGGGCGGTGTGTTTGGGATCATTGTCATGCTGAAAGACCCAGCCACGTTTCATCTTCAATGCCCTTGCTGATGGAAGGAGGTTTTCACTCAAAATCTCACGATACATGGCCCCATTCATTCTTTCCTTTACATGGATCAGTCGTCCTGGTCCCTTTGCAGAAAAACAGCCCCAAAGCATGATGTTTCCATCCCCATGCTTCACAGTAGGTATTGTGTTCTTTGGATGCAACTCAGCATTCTTTGTCCTCCAAACACGACGAGTTGAGTTTTTACCAAAAAGTTCTATTTTGGTTTCATCTGACCATATGACATTCTCCCAATCCTCTTCTGGATCATCCAAATGCACTCTAGCAAACTTCAGACGGGCCTGGACATGTACTGGCTTAAGCAGGGGGACACGTCTTGCACTGCAGGATTTGAGTCCCTGGCGGCGTAGTGTGTTACTGATGGTAGGCTTTGTTACTTTGGTCCCAGCTCTCTGCAGGTCATTCACTAGGTCCCCCCGTGTGGTTCTGGGATTTTTGCTCACCATTCTTGTGATCATTTTGACCCCACGGGGTGAGATCTTGCGTGGAGCCCCAGATCGAGGGAGATTATCAGTGGTCTTGTATGTCTTCCATTTCCTAATAATTGCTCCCACAGTTGATTTCTTCAAACCAAGCTGCTTACCTATTGCAGATTCAGTCTTCCCAGCCTGGTGCAGGTCTACAATTTTGTTTCTGGTGTCCTTTGACAGCTCTTTGGTCTTGGCCATAGTGGAGTTTGGAGTGTGACTGTTTGAGGTTGTGGACAGGTGTCTTTTATACTGATAACAAGTTCAAACAGGTGCCATTAATACAGGTAACGAGTGGAGGACAGAGGAGCCTCTTAAAGAAGAAGTTACAGGTCTGTGAGAGCCAGAAATCTTGCTTGTTTGTAGGTGACCAAATACTTATTTTCCACCATAATTTGCAAATAAATTCATTAAAAATCCTACAATGTGATTTTCGGGATTTTCTTTTCTCAATTTGTCTGTCATAGTTGACTTGTACCTATGATGAAAATTACAGGCCTCTCTCATCTTTTTAAGTGGGAATACTTGCACAATTGGTGGCTGACTAAATACTTTTTTCCCCACTGTAATACACATCACTACACTATACACACCAGTACACTATATACACTATACACATCAGTACACTAAATACACTACACATCAGTACACTATACACATCGGTACACTATGCACATCAGTACATTATATACACTATACACATCAATACACTAGATACACTATACACATCAGTACACTATACAATTCAGTACATTATATACACTATACACATCAGTACACTATACACATCAGTACACTATATCAGCACCTAAATCAACCATTTATCGGATCATCAAGAACTTCAAGGAGAGAGGTTCAATTGTTGTGAAGAAGGTGTCAGGGCGCCCAAGAAAGTCCAGCAAGCGCCAGGACTGTCTCCTAAAATTGATTCAGCTGCGGGATCGGGGCACCACCAGTGCAGAGCTTGCTCAGGAATGGCAGCAGGCAGGTGTGAGTGCATCTGCATGCACAGTGAGGCAAAGACTTTTGGAGGATGGCCTGGTGTCAAGAAGGGCAGCGAGGAAGCCACTTCTCTCCAGGAAAAACATCAGGGACAGACTGATATTCTGCAAAAGGTACAGGGATTGGACTGCTAAGAACTGGGGTAAAGTCCTTTTCTCTGATGAATCCCCTTTCCGATTGTTTGGGGCATCCGGAAAAAAGCTTGTCCGGAGAAGACAAGGTGAGCGCTACCATCAGTCCTGTGTCATGCCAACAATAAAGCATCCTGAGACCATTCATGTGTGGGGTTGCTTCTCAGCCAAGGGAGTGGGCTCACTCACAATTTTGCCTAAGAACACAGCCATGAATAAAGAATGGTACCAACACATCCTCCGAGAGCAACTTCTCCCAACCATCCAAGAACAGTTTGGTGATGACCAATGCCTTTTCCAGCATGATGGAGCACCTTGCCATAAGGCAAAAGTGATAACTAAGTGGCTCGGGGAACAAAACATCAACATTTTGGGTCCATGGCCAGGAAACTCCCCAGACCTTAATCCCATTGAGAACTTGTGGTCGATCCTCAAGAGGCGGGTGGACAAACAAAACCCCACAAATTCTGACAAACTCCAAGCATTGATTATGCAAGAATGGGCTGCCATCAGTCAGGATGTGGCCCAGAAGTTAATTGACAGCATGCCAGGGCGGATTGCAGAGGTCTTGAAAAAGAAGGGTCTGCAAATATTGACTCTTTGCATAAACTTAATGTAATTGTCAATAAAAGCCTTTGACACTTATGGAATGCTTGTAATTATACTTCAGTATACCATAGTAACATCTGACAAAAATATCTCATAACACTGAAGCAGCGAACTTTGTGAAGACCAATATTTGTGTCATTCTCAAAACTTTTGATCAGTGCCTTCGGAAAGTATTCAGACCTCTTGACTTTTTCCACATTTTGTTAGGTTACAGCCTTATTCTAAAATTTGATTAAATTGTTTTTTCCTCTCATCAATCTACAAACAATACCCGATAATGACAAAGCAAACACAGGTTTTTAGTAATTTTTGCAAAACTGAAATATAACATTTACATAATTATTCAGACCCTTTACTCATTACTTTGTTGAAGCACCTTTGGCAGCGATTACAGCCTTGAGTGTTCTTGGGTATGACGCTACAAGCTTGGCACACCTGTATTTGGGGAGTTTCTCCCATTCTTCTCTGCAGATCCTCTCAGGCTCTGTCAGGTTGGATGGGGAGCGTTGCTGCACAGCTATTTTCAGGTCTCTCCAGAGATGTTCGATCGGGTTCAAGTCCGGCTCTGGCTGGGCAACTCAAGGACATTCAGAGACTTGTCCCGAAGCCACTCCTGCATTGTCTTGGCTGTGTGCTTAGGGTCGTTGTTCTGTTGGAAGGTGAACCTTCGCCCCAGTCTGAGGTCCTGAGCACTCTGGAGCAGGTTTTCATCAAGGATCTGTCTGTATTTTGCTCCGTTCATCTTTCCCTCGATCCTGACTAGTCTCCTAGTCCCTGCCACTGAAAAAACATCCCCACAGCATGATGCTGCCACCACCATGCTTCACCGTAGGGATGGTGCCAGGTTTCCTCCAAACATGACACTTGGCATTCAGGCCAAACAGTTCAATCTTGCTTTCATCAGACGAGAGAGCCTTGTTTCTCATGGTCTGAGAGTCTTTAGGTGCCTTTTGGTAAACTCCAAGCAGGCTGTCATGTGCCTTTTACTGAGGAGTGGCTTCAGTCTGGCCGCTCTACCATAAAGGCCTGATTGGTGGAGTGCTGCAGAGATGTTGTCCTTCTGGAAGGTTCTCCCATCTCCACAGAGGAACTCTAGAGCTATGTTAGAGTGACCATCGGGTTCTTGGTCACCTCCCTGATCAAGGCCCTTCTCGCCCGATTGCTCAGTTTGGCCGGGCGGCCAGCTCTAGGAAGAGTCTTGGTGGTTCCAAACTTCTTCAATTTAAGAATGATGGAGTCCACTGTGTTCTTGGGGACCTTCAATGCTGCAGAAATGTTTTGGTACCTGTCCCCAGATCTGTGCCTCGACACGATCCTGTCTCGGAGCTCTACGGACAATTCCTTCGACCTCATGGCTTGGTTTTTGCTCTGACATGCACTGTCAACTGTGGGACCTTATATAGACGGGTGTGTGCCTTTCCAAATCATGTCCAATTCATTGAATTTAGCACAGGTGGATTCCAATCAAGTTGATCAATCAGGATGATCAATGGAAACAGGATGCACCTGACCTCAATTACTTGTCTCATAGCAAAGGGTCTGAATACTTATGTAAATAAGGTATTTCCGTTTTTTATATTTTTTAACTTTGCAGGAATTTCTAAAAACCTGTTTTCGCTTTGTCATTATGGGGTATTGTGTGTAGATTTCTGAGGATTTTTATTTATTGAATCCATTTTAAAGAATAAGGCTGTAACGTAACAAAATGTGGAAAAAGTCAAGGGGTCTGAATACTTTCCCAGGGCACTGTAAACATCAGTACACTATATACACTGTACACATCTGTACACTATACACATCTGTACACTATATACACTATACACATTAGTACACCATATACATAATTACACTATGCACACTATATACATATGTACACTATATACATAAGTACACTATATACACTATAGACATCTGTACACTATACACATCTGTACACTATATACACTATACACATCAGTACACTATATACACTATACACATCAGTACACAATACACACTATACACATATGTACACTATATACATCAGTACACTATACACATCAGTACACTATATACACTATACACATTAGTACACCATATACATAATTACACTATGCACACTATACACATCTGTACACTATATACATAAGTACACTATATACACTATACACATTAGTACACTACACACATCAGTACACTATATGCACTATACACATCAGTACACTATGCACACTATACACATCTGTACACTATATACATAAGTACACTATATACACTATACACATCAGTACACTATATACAATATACACATCAGTACACTATATACACTATACACATTAGTACACCATATACATCAGTACACTATATACACTATACACATCAGTACACTGTACACATGAGTACACTATATACTCTACACACATCAGTACACTATATACACTATACACATCAGTACACTATATACAATATACACATCAGTACACTATATACACTATACACATTAGTACACCATATACATCAGTACACTATATACACTATACACATCAGTACACTGTACACATGAGTACACTATATACTCTACACACATCAGTACACTATATATACTATACACATCAGTACACTATATACATCAGTACACTATATACACTACCCACATCATTACACTGTCAACTACAATAGATAGACAGAGGTCGTGCACCTTTCCACTCTGACTCACGTCCAACTCTCACTGATTTTCCTTACAGATAAACAGATAATCCCCTCAAACTCAACTCTGGACCTCGAAACCAGTTCCACTGCATTTTTTCATTGTTCCCCTCTAATCAGGGACAGATTTAGACCTGGGACACCAGGTGGGTGCAAATTCATTATCAGGTAAAACAGAAAACCAGCAGGCTCCGGGAACTCGTAGGGTAAGATTTGAATACCCCTGAGATAAACCATTGGTCTTTAGCACAATATTTACCCTGCAATACCATTCAATGCATTTAGATGCTATTGTCATTTAGGGCCTCGTATGTCTGGCTGTCCATTCATCTACCTTTGTGGAATATATATCAGGGTTGCATGATGCAAAGTATCATCCGAGGACAACAGAGGAATTGTGGTCAGTTATAGGGGTGCAAAAAAAAATTCCCAGTATACCTGGCCAGAGGATTCTGCCGTTCCTGTATATTCCCTTGTGATTCCGGGACTCTTCCAACTGGGATTTCTGGAAAACCTGGGAATATTGGGAAAAGTTACCGCAATTTTGCACCCCAGTCAGTCAGCACCCAATACCTATCAGGGTACTAATTTGAATGACCCTCTGTAGCCCAGATACTTTGACCTCTGTCCTTAGTCCAGGACTGTGTCAGCAATCAATGAAGTATGGAATGTGTTGCAACGTGTTGGTGGTTGTTTGAGAGGATATGTATTTTACTTGAAGACTGCGGACTCAGCACTTAATAGAGATAATAGTTTACTGGTGACACAGGATCTGCAGGCAATGGATAACAGAGATGTTTCTGAAGAAAATAAGAATGCGTAGATACCAGTCAATGCAGTTGCTGGGAACTAGGATGGGCTGGCAGTATTCTTGGAAATTGCGTTTTTTCTTCACATGTTTTTTGGCTTAATCTACAGAGTTTCACCAACACAAAAACGTTGGGCCACATTCAAGTTGATGTTTAATATACCAGGTAACACGACTAGCGCAGTCAATGACGTGGCACGCAACCGTTGGTTGATCTAATGCAACATCTGCAATGTAGTCGGCCTGGAAACAGTACCTTCCAAGTCTGTTTCCATGTGAAGGCGTTTTTACACTGAACAAAAATATAAACGCAACATGTAAAGTGTTGGTCCCATGTTTCATGAGCTGGAATAAAATGTTGTGCACAAATTTGTTTACATCCCTGTTAGTGAGAATTTCTCCTTTGCCAAGATAATATGGCATTGTGTGGGCGAGCGGTTTGCTGATGTCAATGTTGTGAACAGAGTGCCCCATGTTGGCGATGGGGTAGTGGTATGGGCAGGCATCAGCTACGGACAACAAACACAATTGCATTTTATCGATAGCAATTTGAATGCACAGAGATACCGTGACGAGATCCTGAGGCCCATTGTCGTGCCATTCATCCGCCGCCATCACCTCATGTTTCAGCATGGTAATGCACTGCCCCATGTCGCAAGGATATGTACACAATTCATGGAAGCTAAAAATGTCCCAGTTCTTCCATGGCCTGCATACTCACCAGACATGTCACCCATTGAGCATGTTTGGGATGCTCTGGATCGACGTGTACGACAGCGTGTTCCGGTTCCTGCCAATATCCAGCAACTTCACACAGCCATTGAAGAGTGGGACAACATTCCATAGGCCACAATCAACAGCCTGACCAACTCTATGCGAAGGAGATGTCGCGCTGCATGAGGCAAATGGTGGTCACACCAGATACTGACTGGTTTTCTGATCCACGCCCCTACCCTTTTATTTATTAAGTTATCTGTGACCAACAGATGCATATCTGTATTCCCAGTCGTGTGAAATCCATAGATTAGGGCCTAATGAATTTATTTCAATTAACTGATTTCCTTATATGATCTGTAATTCAGTAAAACCTTTGAAATAGTTGCATGTTGCGTTTTATAATTTTTTTCAGTGTAGTATACAGATCAAAATCCCAATGCAAAGTTAAACCGATCAGAATGCTAAGTGATGCCGGAAAATGTTTTTTACGGGGTGTGACTTAATATGGAGGCCAGACAACCTAGTCCCAATAATGTAAACGCCAACTGAAATAAACCAAATCATTTCAATTACATTTTCTGCCAACTTCCAAGCAAAAAACTTTACGAATGTATTGTTACAAATCAACTTGCAAGGTTGCTAGCCAACTGGCCTGCCAACGTTAGCCCTACCACCCTGCTAACGTTACCTTAGCACTACATGAGTCAGCCAGTTGCTATCAACACCTAGCTTACAGCAACATTAAAGTAAACCAACGTTTTGGAAATGCATAACGGCATCTAACCAGTTATAAAAGTATGTTAGCTATATGCAGTTATCTTAGCCAGCAAGCTAGCCAGCTAATGTTAGTTATTTAGCCAGCTAGCTAGAAACAGGAAATGGCCTTCCCCAAACTGTTGCCACAAATTTGGAAGCACAGAATCGTCTAGAATGTCATTGTATGCTGTAGCGTTAAGATTTCCCTTCTCTGGAACTAAGGGGCCTAGCCCGAACCATGAAAAAACAGCCCCAGACCATTGCTCCTCCTCCACCAAACTTTACAGTTGGCGCTATGCATTCGCGCATGTAGCGTTCTCCTGGCATCCGCCAAACCCAGATTTGTCCGTCAGACTGCAAGATGGTGAAGCGTGATTCATCACTCCAGAGAATGCGTTTCCAGTGCTCCAGAGTCCAATGGTGGTGAGCTTTACACCACTCCAGCCGATGCTTGGCTTGCGCATAGTGATCTTAGGCTTGTGTGCAGCTACTCGGCCATGGAAACCCATTTCATGAAGCTCCCGACGAACAGTTCTTGTGACGACGTTGCTTCCAGAGGCAGTTTGGAACTCGGTAATGAGTGTTGCAACTGAGGACATATTATTTTTATGCGCTACGCGCTTCAGCACACAGTGGTCCCGTTCTGTGAGCTTGTGTAGCCTACCACTTTGCGGCTGAGCCGTTGTTGCTCCTAGACATTTCCGCTTCACAATAACAGCACTTGCAGTTGACCGGGGCAGCTCTAGTAGGCAAGAAATGTGACGATCTGACTTGTTGGAAAGGTGGCATCCTGTGACGGTGCCACGTTGAAAGTCACTGAGCTCTTCAGTAAGGCCATTTTACTGCCAATGTTTGTCTATGGAGATTGCATGGCTGTGTGCTTGATTTTATACACCTGTCAGCAACGGGTCTGGCTGAAATAGCCAAATCCACTAATTTGAAGTGGTGTCCACATACTTTTGTATATATAGTGTAGATTCCAGATGTCAGTCAGCTAGCACGGTAGCACTAAGCCAAGGTGGGAAAAGTTACTCCCGTAGCGTACTTCACAGAGAACATGCCGAAAAGTTGACAAAACAAAAAGGAGAACAGACGAGGTTCTACACAATAAGAGCCCACGGCAACAATGCACCAGAGCCTGCCTTGCTAACTGGTTCCCACTAGATAACACAGCCACAAAGACTGTGAAGAGCATGAGGATGCTGCCTGGCCACATGCGCCCCATCTGTTCCTTGTTTACATCACACTTCCTCATGATTGGTGGATTGTAGCTCACCACCGCCAACACTTGGTCTGGAATGTAATTACATGCTAGCATGGCTTGTGGCTAACGTTAGCCAGATTGAGCTAGCATACAAACTCGGTAACACAGAGTAGATTCTCCATATGAAGTTGAGAAATAGTGCATTGTGGGTAGTTTAGAAGATATCCGGAAATAACATAAGAAATGTGTAATAACCCAAAGACATAACTATGTTTGTAGTTATAGGTAACCAGATCGTGACTACAACTAAGTTACTACGTTTTTGAACACACTGTGTTGTTACTTTGGTGAGTAAAAACTCTTGCTCCCTACCCTTTAACACACCTGAGATACTCAGAACATTGACTGTTTATTTGTTAACACCTCTGAAATACTCCGCCCAGTGACTCTGTCTGCACTAACCAATTGGAGTTAGTAGCCTGTTCTTTATCCATCACTGAACCAATTACCAACCGGAGCAAAATAAATGAATAAGTAGCCACGGTTGATTACTTTATAACTATTCTTTAACATATGAAGACATTGCAGTGTTTCAATGGTGTCAGTAGTGGTGAGGTAAAATGACTGCAAGGTGAGCCACTACTTTTAGAGTGTTGTACTGATCATACATTTTAAAATAGGACTAATTCAATTGAAATGAAGAGGCACTTTGTAACACAGTAAAACAAAGCACGTCTTTCGTATACAATATATACCAGTACAGTAAACAGTACATTATATAATTTCATACAGAAAATTTTTCTCACCTTCTCATCAAGCATTTAGCTGAGATTTATTGTTATGATTATGATCAGAATGCTTTGTGGGTAAGCATATAGATGTGATGGTTTACAGTTCTTTTAAAGTGTTGCATTGTTACGGTTTACTTTGAAAGTGTTGCAATGTTGGTCTAAGGCACTGCATCGCAGTGTTGCGGTGTCACTACAGCCTGGGGTTGGATCCCAGGCTGTGTCACAACCAGCCGTGACCGGGAGTCCCATAGGGCGGTGCACAATTGGCCCAGCGTCGTCCGGGTTAGGGGAGGGTTTGGCTGGGGGCGCTTTACTTGGCTCATCACGCTCTAGCGACTCCTTGTGGCGGGCCGGGCGCCTGCAGGCTGACTTCGGTAATCAATTGAACGGTGTTTCCTCCGACACATTGGTGCAGCTGGCTTCTGGGTTAAGCGAGCGGGTGTTAAGAAGCGTGGTTCGGGGTGTCATGTTTCGGAGGACGCATGACTCGACCTTCGCATCTCCCGAGCCCGTTGGGGAGTTGCAGCGATGAGACAAGATCATAATCATGAAATTGGGGAGAAAAAAGGGGTAAAAATGACAAAATAAAAAGAAGAAAGTGTTGCATTGTAATGGTTTACTTTGAAAGTGTTGTATTGTTACGGTTTACTTTGAAAGTGTTGCAATGTTATGGTTTACTTTTTGAAAGTGTTGCAATGTTATGGTTTACTTTGAAAGTGTTGCAATGTTATGGTTTACTTTGAAAGTGTTGCAATGTTATGGTTTACTTTGAAAGTGTTGCAATGTTATGGTTTACTTTGAAAGTGTTGCAATGTTACGGTTTACTTTGAAAGTGTTGCATTGTTGTGGTTTGTTTGCAGCGAGCCCAAGGCTGCCAAGCTTAACCTGTTCAGGAGGAATAACGCCTGTATGAAGACTAAGGAGGAGGAAGAGAAGGAGATCCAATATGAGGACCCTCCGGATGGTGGCTGGGGCTGGATGATTGTACTTCACTGCTTCCTGGTACGGCTTCTTCTTTCCTCCTCTTTGGGTTTTTGGAGGTTTATGAAATGTTTATCTATTGGACATGTTTCTAGCATTTCTTGAAATAATTGTTGATATGTTATACAATTACACAGGGTTGGGGTCAATTCCATGTCAATTTGGAAAGTAAACCAAATTCCAATTCTAGCATTGAAGTGAATTGGAATTGGAATTGTAGTGTACTTCCTGAATTGACTGGAATTTAAAAGGAATTGACCCCAACCGTGCATGGTTGTGGTGTGGCAGACCATGTGCTCACATGTTGGTTTGTGTGTGTGTGTGTTTGTGCCTGCCTGTCTGCCTGTCTGCATCCCTCCCTCTGTCTGTCTGTGCCTCCAGGTGAACGTGCTGGTGATGGGGACCCTAAAGAGCTTTGGGATCTTCTTCGTGGCGTTCCAGGATGAGTTCGGAGGGTCAGCAGAGAGTATCAGCTGGATCGGCTCCATCATGTCTAGCCTGCGGCTCTCTGGAGGTCAGAGTTCACATGACAGGAAAACATTCAGAATTCTACTGTATGTGTGTGTGCACGTGTGTGTTTGTGGGGAAGTCAGATTTGTTTGTGTGTGTGTGTGTGTGTGTGTGTGTCTCGCTCAAGGTCAGAGTTCACATGAAACCAAAGTCTGACCGCATCACTCGTCCCTCTGGGTCTGGGGTCTGGCTCTTGTGTTGCATCGCCTTAACCACTGACAACATCTGACGCCTAGTCTTTCTGGCTAAGAGCTTAGTGGACGGATGGATGGATGAACAAATTATGGAACACATTTTCAAGTTTGTCTGTTTGTTCCTGTGTAGGTCCCCTGGCCTCTGTAGCGTGTGCGAAGCTGGGTAACAGAGTGACCTCTATAGCTGGGGCTGTGCTGGTCAGTGTTGGCTTCCTCATGAGTATCTTTGCCACCAGCGTGGTATTCCTCTATATCAGCATGGGGCTGATTGTAGGTAAGTTAACAAGTTAAAAGCTCAAACAGTTAAAAGAGGTTAAAGGTTAAAGTGCTATCCGTGCTACAAAGCAGAGTAGCCCTGGGTCCAAATACTTAATAGTTTACTTGAAAGTATTTGTCTTTAGGTATTTGATATACTAGAACTTAGTTGTTGTTTTTTTGTCTAGCATTTGTAATTTGGTGACAAATCACATGTTTTTAATGAAGAAATCTGAATCATAAGTATATGATCATAAATATGTCATCTATCCCCTCTCAGGCCTTGGATTTGCGCTCCTGTACCAAGCCACCTCAGTTGTCACGGCAACATATTTCCGTAAGAGGTTAGCGACGGCATACTCCATCGGACGGTCTGGGATGGGCTTGACCTTCGCCCTCGCCCCCTTCACTCAGCTTCTGCTGGAGCAGTACGCATGGCAAGGTACACACACATACACACTACGTCTGTTGGGGTGTGGGAAGTATTTAATGATTCATCATTTAATTATGTGAAAATTATGCATATCTCTGTGTCTGTTACATAATATGCCATTTAGCAGACGCTTTTATCCAAAGCGACTTACAGTCATGTGCGCATACATTTTTGCGTATGGGTGGTCCCTGGGATCGAAACCACTACCCTGGCGTTACAAGCGCCGTGCTCTACCAGCTGAGCTACAGAGGACCATGTCTACTGTATCGAAATGCTATTCTAGATTGATGCTGTAAAGAGCCTGAAACACTTCTATGCTCCTCCCACAGGAGCTCTGCTGATCCTGGGAGGCTTGATGTTGAACCTGGTGGCCTCTGGGATGCTACTAAGACCCATCCACGTGAAGCCTGCACCACCCCCGTCCTCAACCTCATCTTCATCCATCCAAAAAAGCCCTCTGATAGGTCCAGAGAAGGAAAAGGACCGACCTCAGAATGGATCCACGGCGTTAACCAATGGCATCGCCAAATCAGACCCTTCCTCTTCCGCTCCTCCACCCCTCCACTGGGACACCACGACCCCAGAGAAGGCCACGACCCCTGGGCTGGGACAGAGCAACCACAGCCACCAGAACAGGCAGGTGAACGGGAACGTTAAGGAGGCGTCCCCCACCATGCCACTCACAAGCACCTCCAGTCCTGTGGAACAGAACGGTACCATTAGCATAAACGGTTCCGCCGTGGTTGGGTTCTCATCGCCGAACGGCACCACCACCGTGGACAACCCCATCCCACCGGCCGTGAACAAGAACAGAGTCCTGGACTTCTCCCTGTTGAAGAACCCCTTTTTCTGCATCTACACCTGGTCCCTGGTGTTCAGCCAGCTAGCATACTTCATCCCCTATTTCCACCTGTCTGCCCGGGCCAGGAACCTGGGCATCGACGCCATGGACGCTTCCTTCATCATCTCTGTGGCAGGTGAGTCTCACCTGGTCAAATCATAAATCAACCAACAGGCAGAATCTCGTGTACCACTTTGTTTTGAGAGTCTCACATAGGTGCTGAGTTTTAGTAGATGAGACAGGAATATTGTATTTTATTTGAACCAGACGCTAATTTGTCTAAAAAAAAATCTATAAATCCAAATGAACACCATCAAGCAATCAATTGA